>NC_069499.1:434663283-434810783 GCF_027579735.1 Bombina bombina | reverse complement strand
TCTTGGATTCGCACCAATATAAATATTAACGCCATATCTTATGGTAAATTTTTCTGGTAACAGGTTTCCGAGCCTGTATTAAGGTATCAATAACCGACTCCGAGAAGCCACGCTTTGATAGAATCAAGCATTCAATCTCCATGCAGTCAGTCTCAGAGAAATTAGATTTGGATGGTTGAAAGGACCCTGAATTAGAAGGTCCTGCCTCAGAGGCAGAGACCATGGTGGACAGGACGACATGTCCACTAGGTCTGCATACCAGGTCCTGCGTGGCCACGCAGGCGCTATCAAAATCACTGATGCTCTCTCCTGTTTGATCTTGGCAATCAGTCGAGGCAGCATCGGAAATGGTGGAAACACATAAGCCATGTTGAAGACCCAAGGAGCTGTCAGAGCATCTATCAGCACCGCTCCCGGGTCCCTGGATCTGGATCCGTAACAAGGAAGCTTGGTGTTCTGGCGAGACGCCATGAGATCCAGATCTGGTTTGCCCCAACGATGAATCAGTTGAGAGAAGACCTCCGGATGAAGTTCCCACTCCCCGGATTAAAAGTCTGGCGACTTAGAAAATCCGCCTCCCAGTTCTCCACGCCTGGGATGTAGATCGCTGACAGATGGGAAGAGTGGGACTCTGCCCAGCGAATTATCTTTGAGACTTCCAACATCACTAGGGAACTCCTGGTTCCCCCTTGATGGTTGATGTAAGCCACAGTCGTGATGTTGTCCGAATGAAATCTGATGAACCTCAGAGTTGCTAACTGAGGCTAAGCTAGAAGAGCATTGAATATTGCTCTTAATTCTAGAATATTTATTGGGAGGAGTTTCTCCTCCTGAGTCCATGATCCCTGAGCCTTCAGGGAATTCCAGACTGCGCCCCAACCTAGAAGGCTGGCGTCTGTTGTTACAATCGTCCAATCTGGCCTGCGAAAGGTCATCCCCTTGGACAGATGGGGCCGAGAATGCCACCATAGAAGAGAATCTCTGGTCTCTTGATCCAGATTTAGTAGAGGGGACAAATCTGAGTAATCCCCATTCCACTGACTGAGCATGCACAATTGCAGTGGTCTGAGATGCAGGCGCGCAAATGGTACTATGTCCATTGCCGCTACCATTAAGCCGATTACTTCCATGCACTGAGCTACTGACGGGTGTGGAATGGAATGAAGGGCACGGCAAGTATTTTGAAGCTTTAATAACCTGGACTCCGTCAGGTAAATTTTCATCTCTATAGAGTCTATAAGAGTCCCTAGGAAGGGAACCCTTGTGAGTGGTAAAAGAGAACTCTTTTCCACGTTCACCTTCCACCCATGCGACCTCAGAAATGCCAGAACTATCTCTGTATGAGACTTGGCAATTTGAAAAAACTTGACGCTTGTATCAGAATGTCGTCTAGATACGGAGCCAGAAGAGAGCCCAGAACCTTTGTAAAATTTCTCGGGGCCGTAGCTAACCCGAAGGGAAGAGCTACAAACTGGTAATGCCTGTCTAGGAAGGCAAATCTTAGGTACCGATAATGATCTTTGTGAATCGGTATGTGAAGGTAGGCATCCTTTAAGTCCACTGTGGTCATGTATTGACCCTCTTGGATCATGGGTAGGATGGTTCGAATAGTTTCCATTTTGAATGATGGAACTCTTAGGAATTTGTTTAAGATTTTTAGGTCCAAGATTGGTCTGAAGGTTCCCTCTTTCTTGGGGACCACAAACAGATTTGAGTAAAATCCTTGCCCTTGTTCCGTCCGCGGAACTGGGTGGATCACCCCCATTAATAAGAGGTCTTGTACACAGCGTAGAAACGCCTCTCTTTCTTTATTTGGTTTGCTGATAACCTTGAAAGATGAAATCTCCCTTGTGGAGGAGAAGCTTTGAAGTCCAGAAGGTATCCCTGAGATATTATCTCCAACGCCCAGGGATCCTGGGCGTAGAGAGATAGTCTGCCCCCCACTAGATCCGTTTCCGGATAGGGGGCCCTCTCTTCATGCTGTCTTAGGGGCAGAAGTAGGTTTTCTGGCCTGCTTGCCCTTGTTCCAGGACTGGTTAGCTTTCCAGCCCTGTCTGTAACGAACAAAAGTTCCTTCCTGTTTTGGAGCGGAGGAAGTTGATGCTGCTCCTGACTTGAAGTTACGAAAGGCACGAAAATTAGACTGTTTGGCCTTTGATTTGGCCCTGTCCTGAGGAAGAGTATGACCCTTACCTCCAGTAATGTCAGCAATAATTTCTTTCAAGCCGGGCCCGAATAAGGTCTGCCCTTTGAAAGGAATATTAAGCAATTTAGATTTAGAAGTCACATCAGCTGACCATGATTTAAGCCATAGCGCTCTGCACGCTTGGATTGCGAATCCAGAGTTCTTAGCCATTAGTTTGGTTAAGTGTACAACAGCATCAGAAACAAAAGCGTTAGCTAGCTTAAGTGCTTTAAGCTTGTTCATAATCTCATCCAATGGAACTGTGCGAATGGCCTCTTCCAGAGACTCAAACCAGAATGCCTCAGCAGCAGTGACAGGCGCAATGCATGCAAGGGGCTGTAAGATAAAACCTTGTTGAACAAACATTTTCTTAAGGTAACCTAATTTTTTATCCATTGGATCTGAAAAAGCACAACTATCCTCCACCGGGATAGTGGTACGCTTAGCTAAAGTAGAAACTGCTCCCTCCACCTTAGGGACCGTCTGCCATAAGTCCCGTGTGGTGGCGTCTATTGGAAACATTTTCCTAAATATAGGAGGGGGGGGGGGAAAAAAGGGCACACCGGGCCTATCCCACTCCTTGCTAATAATCTCTGTAAGCCTCTTAGGTATAGGAAAAACGTCAGTACACACCGGTACCGCATGGTATCTATCCAGCCTACATAATTTCTCTGGAATTGCAACCGTGTTACAATCATTCAGAGCCGCCAATACCTCCCCTAGCAGTAGGCGGAGGTTCTCAAGCTTAAATTTAAAATTAGAAATCTCTGAATCCAGTCTCCCTGGATCAGATCCGTCACCCACAGAATGAAGCTGTCCGTCCTCATGTTCTGCAAATTGTGACGCAGTATCGGACATGGCTCTCCCATCATCAGCGCGCTCTGTCCTTAACCCTGAGCTATCGCGCTTGCCTCTTAATTCTGGCAATTTAGATAATACCTCTGTCATAACAGCAGCCATGTCTTGCAAAGTGATTTGTATGGGCCTCTCTGATGTACTTGGCGCCACAATATCACGCACCTCCTGAGCGGGAGGCGAAGGTACCGACACGTGAGGAGAGTTAGTCGGCATAACTTCCCCCTCGTTGTCTGGTGATAATTTCTTTACATGTAAAGATTGACTTTTATTTAAAGTGACATCAATGCATTGAGTACACAAATTTCTATGGGGCTCCACATTGGCCTTCAAACATAGTGAACAAATAGATTCATCTGTGTCAGACATGTTTAAACAAACTAGCAATGAGACTAGCAAGCTTGGATAATACTTTCAAATAAATTTACAAGCAATATAAAAAACGCTACTGCGCCTTTAAGAAGCACAAAAAGCTGTCACAGTTGAAATAACAATGAACCAAATTAGTTATAGCAACCAAATTTTCACAGTAAATGTATTAAGTTAGCAAAGGATTGCACCCACCAGCAAATGGATGATTAACCCCTTAATACCCAAAAACGGATATCAATTTAACAAAAAACGTTTTTATCACAGTCAAACACACTGTCACAGGTCTGCTGTGACCGATTACCTCCCTCAAAATGAATTTTGAAGACCCCTGAGCTCTCTATAGACGTCCTGGATCATGGAGGATGAAGTAGGAAGACTGACTGAATTTTTACTACGCAAAAAAGCGCTAAAATAGGCCCCTCCCACTCATATTACACCAGTGGGAAATCTCAGTTTACTGTTTCTATGCAGAAATAAAAGTTAGCCATGTGGAAAAATCATGCCCCAATAAGTTTGATCACCAAGTACCTCACAAAAAACGATTAACATGCCAGTAAACGTTTTGAACATTTTAAAGATTATGAAGTGTTATCAATAAGCCTGCTACCAGTCGCTTTTACTGCAGTTAAGGCTCATGCATTACTTCAGTATTAACAGTATTTTCTTAGACAAATTCCATTCCCTAGAAAAATACTTCAGTGCATGTACACTCATCAGCCTAATACCAGTTGCTACCACTGCATTTAAGGCTGTACTTACATTACATTGGTATCAGCAGTATTTTCTAGTCAATTCCATTCCTTAGAAAAATAATTTACTGCCCATACCTCGTTTGCAGGGGGCCCCCGCATGCTATTCCCCTTTCTGAAGTTACCTCACTCCTCAGAATGTACGAGAAACAGCCAGTGGATCTTAGTTACGTCTGCTAAGATCATAGAAAACGCAGGCAGATTCTTCTTCTAATACTGCCTGAGAACAAACAGCACACTCCGGTGCCATTTTAAAATAACAAACTTTTGATTGAAGAAATAAGCTAAGTTTTAAAAAACACCACAGACCTCTCACAACGACCTATCTAGTTGAGTGCAAGAGAATGACTGGGTATGACATGTGAGGGGAGGAGCTATGTAGCAGCCCTGCTTGGGTGATCCTCTTGCAACTTCCTGTTGGGAAGGAGATATAATCCCATAAGTAATGGATGACCCGTGGACTGACTACACTTAACAAGAGAAACAGGGGCACTTTCATTCATGAAAATTGACATAGCACCGTATTTTAAAAATACTTACCTTGTTCTTCTGAAACGCTGGATCGCTGTTCTGAAACGATGCCCCGTCTGCTTCTTCCTGGTTTACTTACCCAGCAATGATGAAACCGGCTTCCTCCAATCACGGCGTTGCCTCAGGCAATGATTACCCTGGGGGGGGGGGGAGCCATGATTGGAGGATGCCGGAATCGTCATTGCTGATGTATGAAGAGGCTTGCGACGAAGCACTGGAGCGGCTTCAAGAAGAAAAGGTAAGTATATTTTTAAAAGAACGGCTGAAATGTCAATTTTCATGAATGAATGTGCCCTTGTTTTTAATAGTTTTTTTTTTTTTTTTTTTAAATGGGCACTTCCACATGAAAATTGACCTTCACTTTAAAAGCAGGTGAATGACACATTTATGAAATTCCCACATTAAACTAACAGAAATTTACTAGATCATTTAAAACTATTGCCTAGAGCAAAAGAGCACATGACAGGGGTTGGAACACCAAAATAATGTGCCTCCTAGAAAACAGGGGTTTTATATGAATAAGATAGTTCAGTTTGTTTTATCTTATGCGCAGGAGTAGATCATGGTGACAAACATCACAAAACAATGAGACCTACATTTTCTAGATTCAAATTAAAATATGCTCAGATTAAATTAATAAATCAGAAATTATATATATACACACATGTACATATACACACACATATATACACACACACATTGAGTGGAGTATTAACTCAACCCAGAGAGGAAAAAGATACTGGTCCACTTAATGTTAAAATATGGGAAAAAGTCAATTTATTTTTTATCCGTCCAGTGCGGGTTCTTACTTGTCTGGGGCTAGTGTGCAATTATATATATATATATATATATATATATATATATATATATATATATATATATATATATATATATATATATATATATATATATATATATATATATATATATATATATATATATATATATATATATATATATATATATATATATACACATACATACATACATACACACACATACATATATATATATACACACACATACACATACATATATATATATATATATACACACACACATACACATACATATATATATATATATATATATATATATATATATATATACACACACATACACATACATATATATATATACACACACACACACACACACACACACACATTTCCTTTTACCTTTAATTTTAATTAATGAGGTAAGGCAGTAGTTAAAAGTGGACTGGTCACAAGATGTGAATTCTCTAGCAACAGAAGCAAATTTACAGTAGACCTATTTAGAGACATTGGTGATATTTATAATATATTGCCAGAGTTCCCTTAAATTTACACAATTATAACCAAGGCAAAAACATTTCTATTACAGATTTTAGCTAAATATTATATTTTACGTACGTGTAAAGTGACTAGAACTAGAAGGGTTGACACTGTCACTGCTGTCTGCACTTTCGCTGCTGGATATGTCCTCATCGGATTCCTGAACAGAAGAGCAGGGAGAGGAACCATCAACTTCTTCAAATTTCCTTTTTAAAATCGCACTCATAGCTGCAGTGCTGTCTCATGTACCTGTAAGAAAAATAGGAACCATATGAACAAATTATATTTTTAATGAACATAGGTTAAAAAAAAAAAATATCAACCACTATGCATAACAATGTGTCAAGAATATGTAGAATCAAAAGAGAACAAGCAAATTTATTGTATTTCTTCCTTTTTGTAAACTGTACTACAGCCTCAGTGGTCAAACGTTACCCCAAGAAATGAAAAAGCCTAATAGTTCAACTTATTAGATAAGCTGGGGTTTATTTTCAAGGTGAACACTTTAATATAACACCCCACATTCACCAATTAGTTATACTAGTTTTTGAATGGCGGCTCCAAACAATTCTTAAATTCCTTGAAGGTACAGGTCTCTAAGCTATAACATGAATAAGGACACAAGAATATTTTGTTATGCAGCCTTTTCAAGTACACATAGTGGTCCATTAAAGAGATCAATTACACCTCCACATGATCTTAAACATTATAAAAAAGTGGGTGATCTGTTATAAAATAATCAACAACATGATGTCCTCTCTGGACCATCTGTACAGAGAATCCATTGCAAGACACAAGGCTTCATAGTTGGCTTTAATAACAGTGCTCAAAGACATTTTTGCATGTCTTAGCCTACTATGTTCAAGTGCCATGAGAGTTTGTTTTTTTTTTTTTTACTTAAAGGGACACTGAACCCAAATTTTTTCTTTTGTGATTCAGATAGATAGAGCATGGATTTTTAAGCAACTTTCTAATTTACTCCTATTATCAAATTCTCTTTATTCTCTTGGTATCTTTATTTGAAATGCAAGAATGTAAGTTTAGATGCCAGCCCATTTTTGGTGAACAACCTAGGTTGTCCTTGCTGATTGGTGGATAAATTAATCCACCAATCAAAAATTGCTGTCCAGAGTTTTGAAACAAGAAAAAAGCTTAGATGCCTTCTTTTTCAAATAAAGATAGCAAGAGAACGAAGAAACATTGATAGTAGGAGTAAATTAGAAAGTTGTTTAAAATTGCATGCTCTATCTGAATCACAAAAGAAAAAAAAAATGTGGGTTCAGTGTCCCTTTAAGCCATGCTTTCTCCTAAATTACGTTCCCCTATCAGTCCCTACATGTTAACATCTAGGGCAGCATACAACACTCTTACAGGCAAGAGAGGGTGATGTGGGAAAGTACTTGGCATAAAGTTTGCTAATGCAGGGATAAAAGAAAAACCAAAAAACAAACAAAATAATTAGAAACTTTAAAAGCTGAGTATATGTATGTGCATAAAGAAATACTAGAGCTACAGTGCGAAAAGGGCATTTTAATGGGTTCCACAGTCCATTTTATGAGGAGCGATGCCAGCTACCTGCTTTTATTTGTTAAGCACTACACTACAGTCTTATTTTGACAGATTGACGGCCTCGGATAGTAAATTACCCGATTTTCTGTGATTACATTAAGCTGACTGCACATGCCAATAAACCTAAAATCAGCTATGAGGAAATGTTTACTGCTTTTTATTCCTTTAAAAAGTGATAGTAAATAGTGAAAAAGAAAGTACACTACTGCATTGTAAAAAAATAGTGAAAAAGAAAAAGTACAGTATTGTAAAAAAAAAAAAAAAAAAAAAAAAAAAGTTTGCTTACCAGATAATTTAATTTCCTTCTGTATAAGAAGAGTCCATGGCTTCATTCCTTACTGTTGGGAAATACTGAACCTAGACACCAGGAGGAGGCAAAGACACCCCAGCCAAAGGATTAAAATACCTTTCCCACTTCCCCCAGTCATTCTGCCGAGGGAACAAAGGAACAGTAGGAGAAATATCATAATTTAGAGGGCCGCCCATCGGAAAAACACAGGCGGAAGCCGTGGACTCTCCTTATACAGAAGGAAATTAAATGATCTGGTAAGAATAATTTAGGTTTTCCTTCTTAATATAAAGGAGAGTCCACGGCTTCATTCCTTACTGTTGGGAAACATACCCAAGCTCTAGGGGACAATGAATGATAATGGGAGGGACAAAAAGTGAGGCGGACCCTAATCTGAGGGCACCACAGCCTTCAAAACCTTCCTCCCAAAGGCTATTTCAGCTGAAGCAAAAACATCAAACTTGTAAAATTTAGAAAAAGTGTGTAAAGAGGACCAGGTAGCCACATTACAAAATCTGATCCATAGAAGCCTAGTTCTTAAAGGCCCAAGAGGAAGCCACTGCTCTAGTAGAATGAGCCGTAATTCTGAGGAGGTCTATGGTCCCACTGTTTCATAAGCTAAGTGGATAAGACTCCTCAACCAAAAAGATAAGGAAGTCGAAGAGACCTTCTGACCCTTACGCTTCCCAGAATATGCCACAAACAAGGAAGAAGTTTGTCTAAAATCCTTAGTAGCTTGAAGATAAAAACTTCAAGGTATGAACCGCGTCCAAATTATAAAGTAAATGTTCCTTCGAAGGAGGAGGATTAGGACATAAAGAAGGGACCACAATCTCTTGATTGATGTTGTGGTCTGACACATCTTTAGGGAGAAACCCTAACTTAGTACGTAGGACAGCCTTTTCCGAATGGAACACCAGATAAGGAGGCTCACATTGCAAGGCGGCAATTTCAGATACTCTGCGCAACGAAGCAATGGCCAGTAGAAAAATAACTTTCCAGGACAACTTAATATCAATTTCATGCATAGGCTGAAACAGAACCAGTTGCAAAACTTTAAGAACCAGATTCAGGCTCCAAGGGGGAGCCAAAGATCTGAACACAGGTCTGATCCTAATCAGAGCCTTAACAAAAGGCTGAACATTTGAGCCTGTTGTGCAGTTGAACAGACTAGGTTGAAATCTGTCCCCTCAGGGAACTGACTGAAAGATTCTTCTCCAGACCATCCTGGAGAAACAGAATCCTGGCAACCTTAACTTTATGCCAAGGAAATCCACGCTCTTCACACCAGAATAAGTAGGTTCTCCACACCTTATGATAGATGCGACTAGTAACTGGCTTACGAGCTTGAATAAGGAGAGTATCAATAAATCTCTCAGAAAAACCTCTCTTGGCAAGGACTAAGCATTCAATCTCCACGCAGTCAGTCTCAGAGAATCTAGATTTTGATGAACAAAAGGACCTTGTTCCAGCAGATCCCTTCAACAAGGTAACGTCCATGGAGGAGAAGATGACATCTTCACTAGATCTGTGAACCACGTCCTTCGTGGCCACAATAGAGTAATCAGTACTTGATGCGGGCCACTACCCTAGGAAGAAGTGATAATAGCAAAAAAAAAAAAAAAAAAAAAAAAAAAAAGGAGATTGGATTGAACCTCCAAGGCACCGCTAATGCATCTTTTAGCTCTGCCTGAGGATCCCTGGACCTCGACCCATATCTGGGTAGTTTGGTATGAGATCTCCAGCATCCCCCGCATGTAGCATATCTCTGCAAACACTTTGGGATGGAGAGACCATTCCCCTGGATGAAAGGATTGTCTGCTGAGAAAATCCGCTTCCCAGTTGTCCACACCTGGAATGTGGATCGCTGAAAGCGAACAGCCATGGGCCTCCACCCCACTCCAGAATCCGAGATACTTCGCTCATAGTCAGGGAGCTCTGATAAACCCAGAAGAGGCCAAGCCGAGTATTGTAGATTGCTTGAAGTTCCAGAATGTTGATCGGGAGGGAGCGTTCCTCCTGAGACCACAGGCCCTGTGCCTTCCTGGCACCCCAAACAGCTCCCCATCCTGAGAGGCTTGTATCCATAGTCACAATCTCCCAGGATGGTCATAGAAAGGATATCCCTCGGGACAGATGATCTGGACAGAGCCACCAAGAGAGATATTCTCTCGACTGTTGTGATAGATCCAAATCTCAGCATGCACAGCTGTAACGGTCTGAGACGGAACCTGGCACTTCACTTCTCTATACCTGTACATATTACCCATTGATATATTAATCCCCAGCCTAAAGAAAAATACAAATCAAAGCTCATACATCTTTATAGACTGAAAACAAGGATGATCAACCCATGTTCAAACCTTGCTAAAAAGGTTAAAACACAGTTAAAGAAGCAATGTTCTACTTGGCCCTAGCTAAACACATCTGATAAGCCAATTACAAGAAGCATAGGTGCATATAAGCTAGCTCGCAGTAGCGCATTGCTGATTCAGAGCCTACCCAGATATGCTTTTCAACAAAGGCATACAATAGGAACAGAGTACATTAGATAATACAAGTAATTTTGAGAAATTACTTTAAATAAAAAAAAAGGTAAAGAACTTAAAATTGCATGCTCTATCTGAAAAAAACACAAAGTTTAACATTTAAATTTTCAGGAGCTTAATTATACTCAAAAATGTCCTCATCTACACAGTTTTGTCTTGGTAGTAGCTTCTTTGTCACACAAAATTCTCAAAGAAAACACTTTCCCCCTATACAAGTGGGAAAAAAAAATGTACAGATTAATAATAAGAATCATTTCCTTCACTAATTCTGTAAGCCAACAGATGTGTTCATGGCCTAAAGGTAAGCATTTGCTTTCACTTTTGGTTACCCATCTGTATCTGCACTCGTTTTTCCATGGGCAATGCAAATAAAACCTACAGTATGGTATGCAGTCATTTTAAGACAGGCATTCTACTGTACAGCAGCCCAGATGAGATTATATATATATATATATATATATATCATACACAAAAATGTATTTTAAATACCCATACCGTACATAAGGGGTGTGCAAACAAATGCTGAATATGGCTATATGGCTGCCACCTTAGGCATTCTGCTAATTTGTAAAAGCCAGAGTTCTTCATGTGATTGTGCAAATAAAGCTTTTATAGTGTGTTGCACTGATCATACAGAGTTACACTTTCCCAAGAAGAAATTTCAGCAGAATGCTACTGACCTTTTCACTGTTCTCTCATCCAACACATTTCTTTATTTAGAGTTCTCCTTAATGGCATAAAATGTCTGGAGGATACTAGCCACACTTATTTAGAGATATATATACATGAATTGATGTTTTAGAATTACATTGTGCCATTTGTTTCCGATTTGCCATTCTGCATTTTGACCCACTGCCTGAACTCTCAGCATTCTTGTGCCTTTACAGACATTGGTTTGTCTCCCTGTCTGGCTTTGCCCCCCCAGACTGTTCTGTTTAAGCTACTGGACATGGGAAGGACTGTTTTTGTTTGGCAGACATACTGTGTATTACCCCCTGCTTGCACTTTGACTTATCCTCCAGTGAACCCTCAGCTTCTGCTTGACAGTAATCAGAAGGTATAACAAAATAAAAAATAAATAAGACAGTCTACTCCAAAATTTGTATTGTTTAAAGAGATAGATAATCCCTTTACTACCCTTTCCCCCGTTTTGCATAACTAACACTGTTATATTAAAAACAGAATTTATGTTTACCTGATAAATTTCTTTCTCCAACGGTGTGTCCGGTCCACGGCGTCATCCTTACTTGTGGGATATTCTCTTCCCCAACAGGAAATGGCAAAGAGCCCAGCAAAGCTGGTCACATGATCCCTCCTAGGCTCCGCCTACCCCAGTCATTCGACCGACGTTAAGGAGGAATAATAGCATAGGAGAAACCATATGGTACCGTGGTGACTGTAGTTAAAGAAAATAAATTATCAGACCTGATTAAAAAACCAGGGCGGGCCGTGGACCGGACACACCGTTGGAGAAAGAAATTTATCAGGTAAACATAAATTCTGTTTTCTCCAACATAGGTGTGTCCGGTCCACGGCGTCATCCTTACTTGTGGGAACCAATACCAAAGCTTTAGGACACGGATGAAGGGAGGGAGCAAATCAGGTCACCTAAATGGAAGGCACCACGGCTTGCAAAACCTTTCTCCCAAAAATAGCCTCAGAAGAAGCAAAAGTATCAAACTTGTAAAATTTGGTAAAAGTGTGCAGTGAAGACCAAGTCGCTGCCCTACATATCTGATCAACAGAAGCCTCGTTCTTGAAGGCCCATGTGGAAGCCACAGCCCTAGTGGAATGAGCCGTGATTCTTTCGGGAGGCTGCCGTCCGGTAGTCTCGTAAGCCAATCTGATGATGCTTTTAATCCAAAAAGAGAGAGAGGTAGAAGTTGCTTTTTGACCTCTCCTTTTACCTGAATAAACAACAAACAGGGAAGATGTTTGTCTAAAATCCTTTGTAGCATCTAAATAGAATTTTAGAGCGCGAACAACATCCAAATTGTGCAACAAGCGTTCCTTCTTTGAAACTGGTTTCGGACACAGAGAAGGTACGATAATCTCCTGGTTAATGTTTTTGTTAGAAACAACTTTTGGAAGAAAACCAGGTTTAGTACGTAAAACCACCTTATCTGCATGGAACACCAGATAAGGAGGAGAACACTGCAGAGCAGATAATTCTGAAACTCTTCTAGCAGAAGAAATTGCAACTAAAAACAAAACTTTCCAAGATAATAACTTAATATCAACGGAATGTAAGGGTTCAAACGGAACCCCCTGAAGAACTGAAAGAACTAGATTGAGACTCCAAGGAGGAGTCAAAGGTTTGTAAACAGGCTTGATTCTAACCAGAGCCTGAACAAAGGCTTGAACATCTGGCACAGCTGCCAGTTTTTTGTGAAGTAACACCGACAAGGCAGAAATCTGTCCCTTCAGGGAACTTGCCGATAATCCTTTTTCCAATCCTTCTTGAAGGAAGGATAGAATCCTAGGAATCTTAACCTTGTCCCAAGGGAATCCTTTAGATTCACACCAACAGATATATTTTTTCCAAATTTTGTGGTAAATCTTTCTAGTTACAGGCTTTCTGGCCTGAACAAGAGTATCGATAACAGAATCTGAGAAACCTCGCTTCGATAAAATCAAGCGTTCAATCTCCAAGCAGTCAGCTGGAGTGAAACCAGATTCGGATGTTCGAACGGACCCTGAACAAGAAGGTCTCGTCTCAAAGGTAGCTTCCAAGGTGGAGCCGATGACATATTCACCAGATCTGCATACCAAGTCCTGCGTGGCCACGCAGGAGCTATCAAGATCACCGACGCCCTCTCCTGATTGATCCTGGCTACCAGCCTGGGGATGAGAGGAAACGGCGGGAACACATAAGCTAGTTTGAAGGTCCAAGGTGCTACTAGTGCATCCACTAGAGCCGCCTTGGGATCCCTGGATCTGGACCCGTAGCAAGGAACTTTGAAGTTCTGACGAGAGGCCATCAGATCCATGTCTGGAATGCCCCAAAGTTGAGTGACTTGGGCAAAGATTTCCGGATGGAGTTCCCACTCCCCCGGATGCAATGTCTGACGACTCAGAAAATCCGCTTCCCAATTTTCCACTCCCGGGATGTGGATAGCAGACAGGTGGCAGGAGTGAGACTCCGCCCATAGAATAATCTTGGTCACTTCTTCCATCGCTAGGGAACTCCTTGTTCCCCCCTGATGGTTGATGTACGCAACAGTCGTCATGTTGTCTGATTGAAACCGTATGAACTTGGTCCTCGCTAGCTGAGGCCAAGCCTTGAGAGCATTGAATATCGCTCTCAGTTCCAGAATATTTATCGGTAGAAGAGATTCTTCCCGACACCAAAGACCCTGAGCTTTCAGGGATCCCCAGACCGCGCCCCAGCCCATCAGACTGGCGTCGGTCGTGACAATGACCCACTCTGGTCTGTGGAATGTCATCCCTCGTGACAGGTTGTCCAGGGACAGCCACCAACGGAGTGAGTCTCTGGTCCTCTGATTTACTTGTATCTTTGGAGACAAGTCTGTATAGTCCCCATTCCACTGACTGAGCATGCACAGTTGTAATGGTCTTAGATGAATGCGCGCAAAAGGAACTATGTCCATTGTCGCTACCATCAACCCGATCACTTCCATGCACTGAGCTACGGAAGGAAGAGGAACGGAATGAAGTATTCGACAAGAGTCCAGAAGCTTTGTCTTTCTGGCCTCTGTTAGAAAAATCCTCATTTCTGAGGAGTCTATAATTGTTCCCAAGAAGGGAACCCTTGTTGACGGGGATAGAGAACTCTTTTCCACGTTCACTTTCCAGCCGTGCGATCTGAGAAAGGCCAGGACGATGTCCGTGTGAGCCTTTGCTCGAGGGAGGGACGACGCTTGAATCAGAATGTCGTCCAGGTAAGGTACAACTGCAATGCCCCTTGGTCTTAGCACAGCTAGAAGGGACCCTAGTACCTTTGTGAAAATCCTTGGAGCAGTGGCTAATCCGAAAGGAAGCGCCACGAACTGGTAATGTTTGTCCAGGAATGCAAACCTTAGGAACCGATGATGTTCCTTGTGGATAGGAATATGTAGATACGCATCCTTTAAATCCACCGTGGTCATGAATTGACCTTCCTGGATGGAAGGAAGGATAGTTCGAATGGTTTCCATCTTGAAAGATGGGACCTTGAGAAATTTGTTTAAGATCTTGAGATCTAGGATTGGTCTGAACGTTCCCTCTTTTTTGGGAACTATGAACAGATTGGAGTAGAACCCCATCCCTTGTTCTCTCAATGGAACAGGATGAATCACTCCCATTTTTAACAGGTCTTCTACACAATGTAAGAACGCCTGTCTTTTTATGTGGTCTGAAGACAACTGAGACCTGTGGAACCTTCCCCTTGGGGGAAGTCCCTTGAATTCCAGAAGATAACCCTGGGAGACTATTTCTAGCGCCCAAGGATCCAGAACATCTCTTGCCCAAGCCTGAGCGAAGAGAGAGAGTCTGCCCCCCACCAGATCCGGTCCCGGATCGGGGGCCGATATTTCATGCTGTCTTGGTAGCAGTGGCAGGTTTCTTTGCCTGCTTTCCCTTGTTCCAGCCTTGCATTGGTCTCCAAGCTGGCTTGGCCTGAGAAGTATTACCCTCTTGCTTAGAGGACGTAGCACCTTGGGCTGGTCCGTTTTTACGAAAGGGACGAAAATTAGGTCTATTTTTTGCCTTGAAAGGCCGATCCTGAGGAAGGGCATGGCCCTTACCCCCAGTGATATCAGAGATAATCTCTTTCAAGTCAGGACCAAACAGCGTTTTCCCCTTGAAAGGAATGTTTAGTAGCTTGTTCTTGGAAGACGCATCAGCCGACCAAGATTTCAACCAAAGCGCTCTGCGCGCCACAATAGCAAACCCAGAATTCTTAGCCGCTAACTTAGCCAATTGCAAAGAGGCGTCTAGAGTGAAAGAATTAGCCAATTTGAGAGCATTGACTCTGTCCATAATCTCCTCATAAGGAGGAGAGTCACTATCGAGCACCTTAATCAGTTCATCAAACCAGAAATATGCGGCTGTAGTGACAGGGACAATGCATGAAATGGGTTGTAGAAGGTAACCCTGCTGAACAAACATCTTTTTAAGCAAACCTTCTAATTTTTTATCCATAGGATCTTTGAAAGCACAACTATCCTCTATGGGAATAGTGGTGCGTTTGTTTAAAGTAGAAACCGCTCCCTCGACCTTGGGGACTGACTGCCATAAGTCCTTTCTGGGGTCGACCATAGGAAACAATTTTTTAAATATGGGGGGAGGGACGAAAGGAATACCGGGCCTTTCCCATTCTTTATTAACAATGTCCGCCACCCGCTTGGGTATAGGAAAAGCTTCTGGGAGCCCCGGCACCTCTAGGAACTTGTCCATTTTACATAGTTTCTCTGGGATGACCAAATTTTCACAATCATCCAGAGTGGATAATACCTCCTTAAGCAAAATGCGGAGATGTTCCAATTTAAATTTAAAAGTAATCACATCAGATTCAGCCTGCTGAGAAATGTTCCCTAAATCAGTAATTTCTCCCTCAGACAAAACCTCCCTGGCTCCCTCAGATTGGGTTAGGGGCCCTTCAGAGATATTAATATCAGCGTCGTCATGCTCTTCAGTAACTAAAACAGAGCATCCACGCTTACGCTGACAAGGGTTCATTTTGGCTAAAATGTTTTTGACAGAATTATCCATTACAGCCGTTAATTGTTGCATAGTAAGGAGTATTGGCGCGCTAGATGTACTAGGGGCCTCCTGAGTGGGCAAGACTCGTGTAGACGAAGGAGGGAATGATGCAGTACCATGCTTACTCCCCTCACTTGAGGAATCATCTTGGGCATCATTGTCATTATCACATAAATCACATTTATTTAAATGAATAGGAATTCTGGCTTCCCCACATTCAGAACACAGTCTATCTGGTAGTTCAGACATGTTAAACAGGCATAAACTTGATAAGAAAGTACAAAAAAACGTTTGAAATAAAACCGTTACTGTCACTTTAAATTTTAAACTGAACACACTTTATAACTGCAATTGCGAAAAAACATGAAGGAATTGTTCAAAATTCACCAAACTTTCACCACAGTGTCTTAAAGCCTTGAAAATATTGCACACCAATTTTGGAAGCTTTAACCCTTAAAATAACGGAACCGGAGCCGTTTTAAGCTTTAACCCCTTTACAGTCCCTGGTATCTGCTTTGCTGAGACCCAACCAAACCCAAGGGGAATACGATACCAAATGATGCCTTCAGAAGTCTTTTATCAGTATCAGAGCTCCTCTCACATGCGACTGCATGCCATGCCTCTCAAAAACAAGTGCGCAACACCGGCGCGAAAATGAGACTCTGCCTATGCTTTGGGAAAGCCCCTAAAGAATAAGGTGTCTAAAACAGTGCCTGCCGATATAATTATATCAAAATACCCAGAATAAATGATTCCTCAAGGCTAAATAAGTGTTAATATCAATCGATTTAGCCCAAAAAATGTCTACAGTCTAAATAAGCCCTTGTGAAGCCCTTATTTACAATCGTAATAAACATGGCTTACCGGATCCCATAGGGAAAATGACAGCTTCCAGCATTACATCGTCTTGTTAGAATGTGTCATACCTCAAGCAGCAAAGGACTGCAAACTGTTCCCCCAACTGAAGTTAATGCTCTCAACAGTCCTGTGTGGAACAGCCATGGATTTTAGTTACGGTTGCTAAAATCATTTTCCTCATACAAACAGAATTCTTCATCTCTTTTCTGTTTCTGAGTAAATAGTACGTACCAGCACTATTTGAAAATAACAAACTCTTGATTGAATAATGAAAAACTACAGTTAAACACTAAAAAACTCTAAGCCATCTCCGTGGAGATGTTGCCTGTACAACGGCAAAGAGAATGACTGGGGTAGGCGGAGCCTAGGAGGGATCATGTGACCAGCTTTGCTGGGCTCTTTGCCATTTCCTGTTGGGGAAGAGAATATCCCACAAGTAAGGATGACGCCGTGGACCGGACACACCTATGTTGGAGAAATACTTTTTACCTCTGTGATTACCTTGTATCTAAGGTTTCGATGGTAGATGGCGCAGGTCTTAGTGCTTAACTCAGGATATGTAGGTATCTTTAAACCTCTAGTGGCAGAAAGAAAAAGGCTTGATGTATATAGGCCAATTTAAAAGAGTGCAGTATACTCACTACATAAGATGCATGATGTCCGCCAATCTGAAGATAACCTCACGGGTGTGATGTAACAAGCTGAGGAGAAGCTCCAATGAAATGTAGGCAAATATTACTTGACTAAGTATTAACTTACGCCATCAAATCTCAAATTCCGGCAATATCACAGCAACAAAAAAGAAAAGGTATGTCGATTAAAAAGTGCAAAATTTTAATAGTTCAACGCATTTCAATGTCTTTTTCAAGAGCAGGTGAAAAACAGTTTACCTGCTCTTGAAAGAGAAGTTGCAAACATTGAAACGCGTTGAGCTATTCAAATTTTGCACTTTTTAAATCGACATAGCTTTGCTTTTTTGTTGCTGTGATATTGCCGGAATTTGAGATTTGATGGCATAAGTTAATACTTAGTCAAGTAATATTTGCCTACATTTCATTGAAGCTTCTCCTCAGCTTGTTACATCACAACCGTGAGGTTATCTTCAGATTGGCGGACATCATGCATCTTATGGAGTGATTATACTGCACTCTTTTAAATTGGCCTATATACATCAAGCCTTTTTCTTTCTGCCACTAGAGCAGAGCTTTCCAAACTTTTCATGTTAGTGACACACTTTGTAGACCTACATCATTTCGCGACACAGTAATTCAGTTGTACTAGCAAAAAGGAGGTTAAACTAACTTGTTTTAAAATATACGACACATACATAAATTATATAATAACAAAATGCATTTACAAGTAACAGTATGTATGTGCAAGAATTTAAAAAAGATTAATAACACCAATAGCTATATACTATTTTAATGGGATGTATGAGGTTGATGGGATGAACACAGTTTTGGAATGTTTGGTGTAATATTAGATAAAGACACTCACATTTCATCATCAAGCATTTTTAAGCTTCCTATCCATATATCCATATATCAAGATCAGGAGCAGCAATGCACTACTGGGAGCTAGTTGCAAAAAAATCCCACTGCTCAGCGTTTAAGCTGCAACCCTCAGAGCTCTGCGAGTCCGACTGACTACTGCCCGTGCTGCAAACACACTGCTGTCCCACTCACTGACTACACTTGCAGTCACGAGCCAATTAAAGAGACTACAAGTGCAGTCAGGAGCCAATGTGCCGCCAAATCCACCAATGGTAATAGTTGCAGTTCCCACTGAGCTGTGCCAATTGGTTAAGATGATCTGTGACCCACTAGGTATCAAACACGTGTCAACCATGTGATATGTGTAGCAGGCAGGTGGAAAGTCAGAAACTAAAAAACAATTAAAAAAAAATATAATTTAAAAAAAAAGTGATGAAGCAGGGACACACCTACACACTGCTGCCGACACACTAGTGTGTCCCGACACACAGTTTGGAAAGCACTGCACTAGAGGTTTAAAGATACCTATATATCCTGAGTTAAGCGTTGAGTAAAGCACCAACACCTGCGCCATCTACCATTGAAACCTTGTATCAATCGCAGTTCCTGGGGAGAGACTTAAGAAGGCATCAGTCTACCACTAAGGAGAGTATCAGTTCTTAGTCAATTTGTAACAGATTGTTGTTTCTTTTACCATCTTACAAAATCTGTATATTGTTATCTGTATCTCAGTGCTATTACAGACTAGCATTTTAGACAATTAGTGCCGACTCATGAAAAACTCTATGGGAATGAGCACAATGTTTTCTATATGTCACAGATGAACAAGAAGTGTCTTGCTGTGAAAAGCTATAAAAATGGCCCGAGATAAAGGCAGCCTGCAGAGGCTTATAAACAGGCAGAAATGTAGCTGTTATAAAAGTATATTAATATAACAATGTTGGTTGTGCAAAGCTGGGGAATAAGCAGTAAAGGCGTTATATATCTTTTTAAACAAACATTTTGTAGTAGACTGTCCTTTTAATTAACCAAGATGCCTTATGCATTTCCTAGAGCCTGGTGGGTCACATTTAGAACATAAAAGGTACATTAAATCCCAACATTTTATTTTACGATTGAGATAGCAGTTTAAAATTGCATGCCCTAATTTCCTTATATTTTTTGTTATATTGGAATAATTTTTAAATAAAGCTCCGGAGTGTGCACGTGCCCGGAGCACTATATGGCAGCAGTTTTGCAAGAATACTAGATCGCAACTCTATTTCCTGCATGTAGTGCTTCAGACAACTACAGTCTGAGATTAAAAATGATATGCTCTGTCTCAATAACAAAAATAATAATAATTGAATTTTATCTCCCTTTAACACCCATTGTGCTAGATTGGTTTACAAAGTACTGTATCTGCCTTCTACCTCAGCCACTAAGTCCAAATTCTGTATGGACATTTACATCTGAGCATTACATATATTTATATAAAAAAAAAAACCCACACATTATGATAAACAGTAATTCTTCTTAAAGGGACAGTCCATTCCAGAATTTGTATGGTTTAAAATGATAACTAATCCCTTTATTACCCATTTCCCAGTTTTGCATAACACACACAGTTATATTAATATACTATTTACCTCTGTGATTACCTTGTATCTAAGCCTCTGCAGACTGCCCCTTTATTTCAGTTCTTTTGACAGACTTGCATTTTAGCCAGTGTTGCCTCTTAAGTAACTCCACGGGAGTGAGCATATGGCACACAAACTAGCGCTGTCTAGCTGTAAAAAAAAACAACTGTCAAAATGCAGAAAGAAGCGGCAGCCTTCAAGTGCTTAAAAAATAGCCTGAGTCTACCTAGGTTTCGCTTTCAACAAAGAATACAAAGAGAACAAAGTAAATTGATGATAAAAGTAAAATTGGGAAGTTGTTTAAAATTGCATGGCCTATCTGAATCATGGTAGTTTAATTTTGACTAGACTGTCCCTTTAACATGTCAGGTCTTCTTAGCAATTGCCTCTTATTCATAAACAATATATATTATCCATTATAGATATATTTAAACAAGAAAAATGATAAAACAGTTTTATTGAGGTAAATGCAAACCCCTGCTTCCTAAAAATACAATGGCATCCATCTAAACCCTGCATTACAAATTAAAAGTATATCCCCTAAAACTAATTTTAAGGCTTCAGAGATTATTCCAAAAAAATAAAAATATTATATAAATAAAAAATAATAATCTAGCACTTTATCACCCTCTATTACCATTAAATGATGTATTACTTGAGTTCCTCATCACCAACCTCAAACCATGTCTTCATGAACCATACTTTGTGGACAGAGGCCCAGTCATGCTGGAACAGGAAAGGGCCTTCCTCAACCCGTTGCCATAATGTTGGAAGCATCCAATTGTCTAAAAGGTATTTGTATCCTGTAGCAGTAAGATGACCCATCAGTGGAACTAAGGGGTCTAGCCCAAGCCCTGATAAACAGCCACAGACAATTATCTCTCCTCCACTAAACTTTACAGTAAGAACTATGCAGGTAGCATTCTCTTGGCATCTGTTACCCCCAAATTCCTCTATCAGACTGCCAGATAGTGAAGCAAGCTTCATCACTCCAGTGTCCCCTGTGTTTTACACTCGCTTAGCATTTAACAAAGAGTTCCAAAAGAACAAAGCAAATTAGATGATAAAAGTAAATTGGGAATGTTTAAAATTGCATGCCCTATCTGAATCATGGAAGTTTAAAAAAGAAAGAGATAGTCAAGTCAAAATTAAACTCCATGGTAAAAACAGGCTACATTTCGGGTTAATAATTTTTTATTAAATATTTTTACCATTCAGTTTAAATAAAATGTTTCCTTTTAAGTGCTGTGAAACTTGAACTGCATACGTTGACTTGCATGTTTCTGTACTGTACCTGCTGGAGATCTTCTAGTGCAAAAGCTCTACTGACAGGCAAGTGAGAAAACCAAGGACATTTAATGTATTGTCTGCTATAAACATTTTAAAACATGCAAATTATTTCTAAAGTGTATCAGCTGCCATAAAGTAAATATTTTGTTGCTCAATAAATCTCTATATGGAAAGGCAACCAATATCTATATAAAACTTCATTAGGATACTTTCCATAGAGATTACATTATAAAAATCTGCCATGGTTAAAAAGGAGCAAAAGGGGAGAAAAAAAAAAAAAAAAAAAAAAAAAAGCTGTAATTGTTGAGAATATTGATAGCTATGGTTATATGCACCCCAACAAAATATTGCATTCCAATAAATAACTTTTTTCCACTCAAAATTGGTTTTCTTTAAAATAGTGAAAAATAATTGTAATCATGATGGCATTTTCTTTTCGAGTCAGATTTAGTCCAATGTCTTTACTGTTCCTACCCCCAGTAATGATGGCCTCTTAGGCATTCTTTATGCTCCTAACAATACGTGTATGTACAGTTCCAGTGCATAAAAACACTAAACAAAAATGGGTTGCATTTAATAATGGATTGTTGGGTCACAAAGGAAATATATATGTCTAAACAAAAACACACACTATGGTATAAACACAAAATTGAGTTAATGAATAATATATAGTATAAGACTGATTATCATATACAATTTGATTATATTTCAAAAGGTATAGTCGGTAATACAATTAGGTGCTTTGGACAAAACAAAAAAGATAATGGATTACACGGTTTTGTGATAAAAAAAAAAAAAAATTAGACATCACATTTAACCTTATGAATAAAAATACAGATGATCAATTAAAATATTCACACACTAACTTTAAACCAAGAGACTAATTATTATGTTGAAGATTCCTTCAATGTGATAATGTACTCTCATATATATTTGTAGTATGGTAGTGAGCTGCATTAGTAATACTGCCAATTATGGCTCAAGGTTTGTTAACAAAAAAAATCCAGTGGACAAATCTGCAGCAGCAGCATCATGCATTTCCCCGTCAGCACTGTAACCTTTGTGCTCTCTCCCCTCCTCCTGTCTCTGCAGCTAATGCTGTTATATGGCTGTGGTCTTATTTGCATAAGACCGGTATAGGCCTGAACAACTGAATGGGGAAATAAGACTGCTTATCTGATGGAGCAAAGAAAAGGCAACTAGATCTATATACCTCATCAAAGATATTTTTCAATAGGAGATTAAAAATATTGTGTAAAAAAAAAAAAAATGTCTGTTAAAAAGAAGCAAAATAATGTAGCAATGACAAATTGTTAAGAATATTAATAGTCATATGCAACTCAAAATAATATTGCATTACTATAAATACTCCCCCCCCCCCCAACTCAAAATGATAGGTTCCCTACAAATATGTGAAAAACTGTAAGCATGAGAATTTAATAGCATACAAGATGCACTAATATTCTACACAATTGACATTCACTGAAAATAAGGGAAACTTTTATTAAACCTGACATGAAAAGCCTTAAAATTAGCCATTTCTTATTTTATTTTATTTTTTAAAAAAAGCTAATTCACAGTAATAATTTGGTATGACTTAGCCTTTTGCCTGATGATGTAAGAAAATGCTTTGTAAAACAGCAAATTGTGACAATTTTATATAGAATGCTAAATTAAATTGGTTCTCCCCATAACATGCCTGCTTTTGTAAGCTTACACACATCTGCATTCAGATAGTGCACATGGGGGACTAGCTTTTTAAACAAGGTAAAAAAACACTTTGCCATGCTTTGTTGAACAGCATTGCACATTTCTTCAGTAGAAGGTAGCTCTACAAATCATGAATAGCATTCCATTTATGTCCTAAGTCTTTATGCTAAACAATAGAATCTGCAGGATTCATACTGCATAGTGAAGATAAATTCCTATGGCATTTTAAAACAACACTGGTTGAGCTACACAAATATGCAAAATGTTTTTATTTCTCTAAAATGTTCAAATCACTTTATCTGGTACAAATGAAAATTTTAACTGCATGTTGGCAATTTCTCTTTGAGCCTGTTAGATTGTAAAGACATCGGGCAGCATCTTTTTATTTTTTTCCCCTTCAACTATGGCCTCTAAGGCATTCTTTATGCTGCTAACGATACACTTGTATGTACAGTTCCAATGCATTCAAATATTTAAGAAAAAAAAATGCAGTGAATTAACTATACAATTGCTCATTTCTAAACATAAAAAACACTATATGGAAAACCTAGTTAAAACACAAATTAATCTAATGAATAATATATAGCACTGATTAATACAATGGATAATGTCAGTTATAATAAAATACTGTGTATTTAATTCTTCCAAAGACAAATATAGATTAAATGACAATATTAAATCAAATGTCTCTTCTCTTTGTAAAACCCAACGCCAAATCTATTAATCCTATTTAGTCAGTTATACAAACAAAAGGAACCCATATTTCATACAATTTGGATGATTATATTTCACCCAATATAGGTTATACAATTAGTGTTTTTGTTGTAGACCAAACAAAAATACTGAATTGATTAAAATTATCTTATGATAAAATGATTAGACTAACATCATTTAAAACACACACACACACACACAGATGGTGAGTTCAAATATTCACACACTAACTTTAAACCAAGAGAAAATTTATGTTCAATTCTCCTTACTGTGATACGTTATGATATATGCATTTTAGTATGCAGTGTGTTGCATTAGTAATATTACGAATTATGGCTCAAGATTTTTTTTTTTTTTTTTAAATAATAATGGAAGAGTTCATAACAAAATAAAATGATTCTATGTACACAGCAGACAATTCGGAAGCAGCAGCATCATGCATTTCCCCCCCCCATCAGCACTATAACCTTTGAGTTCTTACTCCCCTCCTCCTGTCTCTGCAGCTAATGCTATGGGCTTATTTGCATAAAACCGGTATAGGCCTGAAACACTGAATGGGGAAATAGTCAAGTAACTGCTTAAACGAGGAGGCAAAGTAATTTCCCAAGAAGAAAGCAATTATAATAAATACAATTCAAAAACAGTCACATAATAGTAGAATATTACACATTGCCATAAATGTATGCATTGTCTATATTTTTCCACCAAATAAAATGTGACAATCTATAATCTACGCATCTGGAATATAATTTAGTAATTATTATTTTTTTTGTATATTAACACTTTTCTTTATCAGAATTTCAGTAGATAATAATTATAGAAAAAGACCTTGTGGATAACTGTATATTGTGTCACATTTAAAAGTGAAGTCAAAGTAGCCAAATAATTTACATATGGTTTCCTTTATTTGTGAAGTGGGAATTAGTAATATATAATAGAACAAAACCATTTTTCTTAATGTACCTGCAAGGATAAATGTTACAGTATGCTTAGTTTTTTGTAGATGCACATTGTCATTCATTAAAAAAAAGCACAAAAACAGAACTAGCTCATTAACTGAAATATTATAATAAAAGATAAAAAATAATTTATAAAACCTTTGAAATCAGCAGAGTGAATACACAATATTCAGGGCTCTGCAATATTTTAAATGCCATTTAAAGATATATCGACCTAGAAAACCCCATCACTGAAAAAATATGTTGGCTGAAATCTTGCTTTTATGTACATAGTATTTATATTACATTGCTTACCTAGGCTTTATCTTAAAAATAGAAAGAAGGGGGGGTGTAAGTCTACATTTTGATATTGTATTAATATAATATCAGAACAATGGATTGTACAGCTGACTAATAATAGACAGACATTACACAGATGACTGTAATATGAAACAGGTGTAATAAAACAGCTATCCCAGATCTCCAAAAAAAAAAAAAACCCACACAACTGTCAGCAGTTTTTTTTTTTATAAAACACACAAGTAGCAGCAATTAGAATACAATTCTAATATTTTACTGCACAATTAAAAAGCAATAATTAGCATATGGATACAAGAGTATTATGCAGTCCTGTTAATGGAAAAATAAATGCCACAACTTAGCCACTGGATAACGCAAATAATTAAGGTTACGATAAGATAAGCAGATAAACATTCCAAACGTCAAAAAATGATATACATAAAACAACTGACCTGCTCAGACTGCTGTTTCCCAATCCATGCACTCAAAAGATACAGAAATGCAGCTTCAAATCCGGTTTTATTATGATGCCACGTTTTAAAGGCTAAACTATTTTTTACTTGTGGTTTTCTGCGTTTGAGAGGGGCATATTTAAAAATATGCCAGCACAATGTTTTATGGCTGGTAACATATGCTTTATTGTTTAGCGTCAAGAGCTCCACTCTGCACAAAGACTTATTACCCACTGCAGAGAGCAGCTCCAGCCTTCCTGAGCCTGTGCTGATCACATGGGAGTCTTGTCTGAGAGAGCTAGGCATGCCGCTGATTTCACTGGCTATGGATATTTTTATCAGCTGAGACCTAGCAAGAGGAAGCACTAACAAATCACCAAGCTGTTTGAAGTCATTAATCCTCTACAAATCATGGAAAAGCCTCAGACAACATGTTTTTTTTTCTCTCCGTAGAGCAAAAAATGTAATCGGTGATCTCTTAAAGGGATTTCCTATAAATTTGCAAACCAATTTGTTTAAGCAATACAATTGCTGTCTTTCCCTCGGATATACTAGAAAATGCAAATGCTTTGTGATGCAAATGAAGTATTTTATTGGAATCCATGTTAAAATTAGTTGTCTGTTGTCAGTGTTTTATTTATATATTGTTTTCTCATTTAGTACAATAATAATTTTAGATTAGCCAAATATTTCGATTTTTTAAAGCATAGCATCATTTAATACCATATGCAGATTAGATTAGCCAGATTTTATAGTATAGCATAGCTACATTTTTCTGTGCAAATATAGTTAGGGCTCTATTTTAGCAATGTGAGGGATTCACTTGCATCTCATACATTAATTCATACACCTCATTCATTAGGCCCTGCTGCTGAAGTTGCATTGGGATTATTTTTAAATCGGGACAACTGAATTATTTCTATTTCTTATGTTCAGTATGCAAAATATGTACTATATTTGCTTCCTATATTAGCATTTTATCAGGATGCAAAGCAAATTTGTCTCTGCGGGATTCATTTATTTCAAATGGATAAAAAGCAGAATCAAACTACTGCACAAAAAAAGACATGCAGTGATTATTTCAGGTACTCTTTTAAATTAGATAATGCATTGTGGAATGGTTGAATGTAACAGTCCGGTCAATCTTTATTCCATATTGTATATTGTCCAAAAATACAATTTTATTCTGAAGATACAAATTAGTATTTCAATGTCACAGTAACAAAAGGAAGATTGAACCTCACTGAACTTTGCTACTCTTCCTGCATTCACCATTTAGCTATGAATAGAATTCATTGTTGACATAAAAATGCACACCTGTTTTTTTAACCACGTTGTGAGTCTTTCAATGTTCAATTGTCTTTATCCTTCACCCATATCAAACTGTAATTTTTTTTTAAATAAACTTTTGCGATTCAGACAGGGCATGTAATTTTAAACGTTCCAATTTACGTTTATCATCAATTTTGCTTTGTTCTCTTGGTATTCTCAGTTGAAAGCTAAACCTAGGTAGGCTCATATGCTAATTTCTTAGACCTTGACTGCCACCTCTAATCTGAATGCATTTTGACAGTTTTTCACAACTAGAGGGCGTTGGTTCATGTGTGCAATATAGATAACATTGTGCTCACACCCGTGGAGTTACCTAGGAGTCAGCACTGTTTGGATAAAATGCATCTCTGTCAAAAGGACTGAAATAAGGGGACAGTCTGTAGAGGCTTAGATAAAGAGGTAATCACAGAGGTAAAAAGTGTATTATATAACTGGGTTAGTTATGCAAAACTGGGGAATGGGTAATAAAGAAATTATCTATCTTCTTTAAACAATAACAATTCTGATGTAGACCGTCCCTTTCAGTGATTCAGACAAAGCATAAAAAAAATCCAATTTATTTCTACCATCAAATTTGGTATTCTTTGTTGAAGAGATACCTAGGTAGGCATCTGCAGTACTACATGGCAAAACTGATGCCATATAGTGCTCCAGACACATGCACGCTCCTGAGCTTATGTCCCTGATGTTAAAAATAAGATACCAAGAGAAAAAAGAAAATTTGATAATAGAAATAAATTAGAAAGTTGATTAAAGGACCACTCAATGCAGTAGAATTGCACAATGAACAAGTGCATAATGAAAAGACGATACAATAACACTTACTAGGAATTTCAAATAAGCAGTAGATTTTTTTTTTCTAACAATTTTTGTATTTTCTCCCATTATACAGCCCCCTGTATCATGTGACAGAAATCAGCCAAACACAGACTAGTATACATATACCCTGTGAGCTTGTGCACATGCACAGTAGGAATTTGTTCCCTAGAAAGTGTGAATATAAAAAGACTGTGCAAAAATTGAGAATGGACATAAATTGGAAAGTGTCTTAAAGCTGCAACTTCTTTCTGAATCATAAATGTTTATTTTGACTTGAGTGTCCCTTTAAAATTGCTTGCTCTTTCTAAATCATGACAGAACAATTTTGGATTTGATGTCCCTTTAATTGCACCAGGAGATCCTTGTCAGTCAGTAACCTGCACTAAAATGTCTGCAGAAGATACCACAAGTAATTTTAATCTTAAAAATACAATAATCAGCATAATTTCAGAGACGGGAACCAATCTACACAAGCACACACACATACCCCTATAATCACACTCCAATTAGAAATAGCATTTTATAAACTAGATTTAAATCACTTGTTCATATTCAAAATATTAATTCTTGAAGAAGATGGAGACAATTATAGCTAATGTCCTGACATGACAGGTATGGTTGTCCTGGATATTACAGGAATTGCCTCCACCAAGTCATTTTAAAGCTTCTCCCTCCACAGAGAACAAAAAATTGGCCTCCAGTGAGCCAATTATTGTCCATAGTGTCAATGTGATGTGACACGAGGATGCATATATAAACACTGCTGAAACATTTTTATTCCTCAACATCTCTCCTCTTTCTTTGTTATTACGCAGTTTATGTGTTAAATATGTGCACCTATACAGACATAGGGAAAGAAAGTATACTAAACTGTATAAAGATAGTAAAGAAATCAACACTGGATATGGGTTTAAGGGAATCGAATTTGAGATTATTACACCATGACTATATCACCCCTACAAGGAGAGCAAAATGGGATAATGAGACTAACCCAGTCTGCATAAAATGTAATAAAAGCATACCGGATATAATACATTATATCTGGCTATGCCCCAAAATTAGACAATTTTGGTACCAGGTAGCAACACTAATATCACAAATAGTTAAAAATAAAATAATCTTAGAACTAGGGAACATCCTGATTTTTAATATACCCAAAGAAATCAAAAAAGAGGAAAGGAGACTAATAACCATGATTATATTATTGTCAAGAAAGCTGATATTTAAATTTTGGATTGAAAAAAGAAAAAAACCTACGATTAGACATCTAAAGGAAATAATAATACAACAGATTAATATAGAAAGAGCAGACACCTTGGCTGACGTAGACAACAGAATTGAAATATTCTTTGAAAAATGGTCTCTATATATAAAAAGTCAATCTATAGAATTCCAAAGGAAAACTCTAAAACCTTTTGAAAATACGGAATATTTCTTGGAAGCTCAAATTAGAGGAGAATGGAGCTTAATAGCACATTGATCGGAGTGGGGGGGGGGAGAGGAAGGAATCCGCTTTTATAATTTTATTTTTTTTTCACTCTTCTCTCCACCCACCTATGTACTCTCATCTCCATATAGAAATCAATAGGGCCAAAGAAAGACTGCCTATCAGAACTTAAAGGATGTATTTAAGAACTTATAAAATATAAATTGATTTGATAAAGGAAGGAATCTTTAGAAACTATAACTTAAATGAAAATGTAAACAAAAAACGAGGATGTTTCTAGAATACATTGTGGATACTAGTTAAAGAACTGTAACTTTTTTTTTTCTTCATTCTCTCTTGGCAATGTTGTAATATTTAATTTTTTTTATAATAATTACTAATAGAATAAAAAGAAAGGAAAATAAAAAAATAAAAAAAATAATATATATATATATGTACACACGGTTTTATGTATGTGTATATATATATATATGTATATATATATATATATATATATATGTATATTATGTGTTTGTGTGTGTGTGTACATACACATGCATATATATAGGTAGAGGGAATCATGTATAATTCTCTCATGCCAATTTTTTTTTTTGTAAACAGCAACTGTCTTAGGTGAGCAGTCATATACGTGTGTGTTTTCTATCTATACAGGGAGTGCAGAATTATTAGGCAAATTAGTATTTTGACCACATCATCCTCTTTATGCATGTTGTCTTACTCCAAGCTGTATAGGCTCGAAAGTCTACTACCAATTAAGCATATTAGGTGATGTGCATCTCTGTAATGAGAAGGGGTGTGGTCTAATGACATCAACACCCTATATCAGGTGTGCATAATTATTAGGCAACTTCCTTTCCTTTGGCAAAATGGGTCAAAAGAAGGACTTGACAGGCTCAGAAAAGTCAAAAATAGTGAGATATCTTGCAGAGGGATGCAGCACTCTTAAAATTGCAAAGCTTCTGAAGCGTGATCATCGAACAATCAAGCGTTTCATTCAAAATAGTCAACAGGGTCGCAAGAAGCGTGTGGAAAAACGAAGGCGCAAAATAACTGCCCATGAACTGAGAAAAGTCAAGCGTGCAGCTGCCAAGATGCCACTTGCCACCAGTTTGGCCATATTTCAGAGCTGCAACATCACTGGAGTGCCCAAAAGCACAAGGTGTGCAATACTCAGAGACATGGCCAAGGTAAGAAAGGCTGAAAGACGACCACCACTGAACAAGACACACAAGCTGAAACGTCAAGACTGGGCCAAGAAATATCTCAAGCCTGATTTTTCTAAGGTTTTATGGACTGATGAAATGAGAGTGAGTCTTGATGGGCCATATGGATGGGCCGGTGGCTGGATTGGTAAAGGGCAGAGAGCTCCAGTCCGACTCAGATGCCAGCAAGGTGGAGGTGGAGTACTGGTTTGGGCTGGTATCATCAAAGATGAGCTTGTGGGGCCTTTTCGGGTTGAGGATGGAGTCAAGCTCAACTCCCAGTCCTACTGCCAGTTTCTGGAAGACACCTTCTTCAAGCAGTGGTACAGGAAGAAGTCTGCATCCTTCAAGAAAAACATGATTTTCATGCAGGACAATGCTCCATCACACGCGTCCAAGTACTCCACAGCGTGGCTGGCAAGAAAGGGTATAAAAGAAGAAAATCTAATGACATGGCCTCCTTGTTCACCTGATCTGAACCCCATTGAGAACCTGTGGTCCATCATCAAATGTGAGATTTACAAGGAGGGAAAACAGTACACCTCTCTGAACAGTGTCTGGGAGGCTGTGGTTGCTGCTGCACGCAATGTTGATGGTGAACAGATCAAAACACTGACAGAATCCATGGATGGCAGGCTTTTGAGTGTCCTTGCAAAGAAAGGTGGCTATATTGGTCACTGATTTGTTTTTGTTTTGTTTTTGAATGTCAGAAATGTATATTTGTGAATGTTGAGATGTTATATTGGTTTCACTGGTAAAAATAAATAATTGAAATGGGTATATATTTGTTTTTTGTTAAGTTGCCTAATAATTATGCACAGTAATAGTCACCTGCACACACAGATATCCCCCTAAAATAGCTATAACTAAAAACAAACTAAAAACTACTTCCAAAACTATTCAGCTTTGATATTAATGAGTTTTTTGGGTTCATTGAGAACATGGTTGTTGTTCAATAATAAAATTAATCCTCAAAAATACAACTTGCCTAATAATTCTGCACTCCCTGTAGTCCCATACTGTATTATTACCCCTTCTATGGGATCTATAGTAAAAGGGGTAAATCTTGTGTAAGTTTAGTAGAGTGGATAAAGGGGGTGATTAAATTGTGAGTGTGTTATTTTCTTGTTTCTTATGGAATAATGTGACAATATTGTCTCCTGTAAACCATAAAGATAATTCTTCTATCCACATTCAGACATTAGGACCCTCAATGTTTTCTGCTGGATTGTAACATCTTTCAAATTAAATAAAAAATGAAATTTCCCAGAAAAAAAAAACAAAACAAAAAAAAACTAGGAATTACCTGAGGTTTACCTGCTGTTGCGGACAAAATGAATAAACTGCAGAAGTGTATGTCACAAGGAATTAAAAAGACCGGAATGAAAAATAAATAATATGTGCACCTATACTAGTATATTTTCACACAGTGCTGACAAAATAACAAGAAAAAAGTGTATGCAATTCAAACAGAATTCTGAAGAGACAAAAGGTGTTAAAAAGGGTTTATAGTAAGACTCAAATAACTTTTTTTTTTTTTGATCAATTAGCAAGCCCATCCAATGAAGCACTGTGCATTCATTCTGTTGTAAATATATTATTATTGTGCTCCGGTCTCTGCTGTGTGTGACTACCAAGCCTTTTTATAGCCATATTTTATAATTTTAGTCATTTTTTTCCATTTTGCATCAAGCAAAATTTTAAGATGTATTACAGCTGTTTCATTTTTATACCTGAAGAGGTGTTTTTCTGTGCTCTATTAAAGCTATAGTAGTTGTTCCTTTCACCTTCTGAGCTACTGGCCTTTACATACCAGTTGATTGGCTAGTTTCATATTAGTTTAAAATGCTTTAAACGATACTGCAATAATAAAATATTCTAATGTGTTAAAGGGACACTGAACCCAAATTTTTTCTTTCATGATTCAGATAGAGCATGCAATTTTAAGCAACTTTCTAATTTATTTCTATTACCAATTTTTCTTCGTTCTCTTGCTATTTTTATTTGAAAAAGAATGCATCTAAGCTAAGGAGTCAGCAAATGTTTGGTTCAGTACCATGGACAGCACGCATTTATTGGTTCTGTCCAATCAGCAAGGACAACCCAGGTTGTTCACCAAAAATGGTCCGGCATCTGAACTTACATTTTTGCTTTTCAAATAAACATACCAAGAGAATGAAGAAAATGTGATAATAGGAGTAAATTAGAAAGTTGCTTAAAATTGCATGCTCTGTCTGAATCACAAAAGAAAATTTTTGTTTCAGTGTCCCTTTAATATGTAATTAATATGTGGGTCAATCCATCTCAAGTGGTCCGATATATGTTGCTTGACCAGTTTTAATTTTCCTATTTTTTTGTTTTGTTGTTGGAGTGATTACCTCTATGTATTGGCATTGAAAAACCACCATTTTTAAAATGTTCTTTTACTTGGTTTAACCTAGGCAGCAATCTTTGCGTCATGGGGTACTACAAATTTGGCTTACACAGATGGTACATTTTACAGCGCAAGATTGTCCTACATCCTTGGATCTAACACTGATGTCTAGAGCACTTTACAAGGAACATGTACACATATAAACATTTTGCACATTTTTGTTCTATAGATTTAGAACTAATGTAATGATCAAGATTGCTGAAAGTTCCACTTTTAGGGTCAATTTATAAAAGGAAGGGATTGGGTCTCAGTCCTGAATTTTTTAGGGGGTACCTATATAAGTATAACGTGCATGCAGAAAATTTCAGGTCTGAGATTTCTCTTATTTTTTTTTCTTATGGGGGCGAGAAAGTGCATTTTTTTAACGTTTCCCCTCACTTTCGGGTTGATTATTTCACAGATATACTGTAGGTCCTCGCAGATATTGGTCTTTTATAGTAGAATTCTGCTGTAAAAGTTTTGAGTTTGAGATTCAACTGGTTACAGAGCCAAGGCTAGTAGAAATCTGGGAAAAGTCTATTGTATTCATGTGTTTTAAAATATGAACATATGTAATATAAGCATAAAAATAGATTGGCACACCACAAGTTAAAGCTAAATGTTGGCAGGTGTCAGTTGTCTGAGAACATTGTTCATGGGAATCCATGCTTTGTATTCAGCAGATATCCTGAATGATGTTCTTGGTCACAGTATCCGTGCTGATCTCCTGAAATTGAAAGTCAATCCTAGCGTTTTACAACTGCTAGGATTGACTATTGAAACAAATAAAGGGGACTTTCATTCATGAAGTTTAAGATACTTCATGTAGAAAGCTCCTTTATTTGTTTCAATCGATCGCCATTCTTAGCTGCTACAGCAGCCCACTGCTAAAAATCCCAGGCTCCCATTGGGGCCAAGCCGCATTTACCTCACGGCTATTGGCTAAGAGGTGAAAACATCACTGCTTAGCAAAAAAATGTTTAAGCCGTGGGCTGCTGTAGCAGCTAAGAACGGTGATCGATTGAAACAAATAAAGGAGCTTTCTACATGAAGTATCTTATACTTAATGAATGAAAGTCCCCTTCATTTGTTTCAATAGTCAATCCTAGGGTTTATAAAAAGCTAGAATTGACTTTCACTTTAATTAAGCTTACCCACCACTGGTCACCATAGACTCAAGCAACGCAGCCATTATTTTGTAAGATCACTGCATGTTTTTCAAACTCTTGCAATGCAGATGTAAACAAGCACCTGATAGCATTTTCTGATACCGCCTGAAAATTGTAAAAATGTCCTTCTTTCTGGAATTCTCTCACACTTATCAAACCTGTCGTTAAATTTCAGTTCATGAAGTGCCGTTACTTCCTCACTTTTCAAATAGAATTCTCTTCAAAGTTTAAGAAATCCTTCCTACTTTAGCTCTCAAAGCACTTTGTTTTTTTTCTGCACTTATCTTCCTAATCTTGCATGCAGGGGATACACCAAGAGCAGCACAAGGTGAGTCAACCTTCTGAAGAGAATCTTCAAGTAATACATAGTCCTCATTTAGCTTCATACATGTGTCTTATTCAGTCACAAACATTGTTTTGTAGCAGGTGGGACAAAGTGATCTACCAGGGACAAGTTTTAGAGGATAGTTCTTTTTCTTTGATATGTGCTCTAATCAAATTTATTGTACTCCTTTTGTAATAGTTGTCTATAATTTTCTAATGGGGTTAAGATAACTGTTACCAAATAGGTAATGATATCGGTACTTACAGACTTATGTATTATCATATCCAACCTTTGAATACAGTAACTCCTTTTCTTCTGAGATGTAGTCACTTGCTGCTTTTATAACAGGACAGTCCCCATAGCTCTTTTTATGACACTGTTCATTTGAAAAAACACCCAACTGAACACTGTATTTCAATATTTGGATAATATCTATTCACACATCACTTGAAACTAACACACTGCTGCTGCAGGCATCTAACTCACACGAATGCCACCACACAACAAGCGTTGTCATTACACTTGCAGTTTGGGCCTGCCAAGACATGCAGAGACAAGTCTTCTTGATCTAATGTCCTGTTTGTTCTTGTACCAACATGACAGATCATGCTTAAATGTTGCCAATATCAAATGTAGTAACAATTTAGACCTCAGTGGCAATCACAAGCATAATTACTGTAAACTACTGTTTAGTTTGATTATTTGTTATGCTTATATTACATCTGTGATTTTTTTCAGAACACATGAATAAAGTAGGTCTTTTCCCAGATTTCTACTAGCCCTAGCTCTTTAACCAGTGGAATCTCAAACCCAACATCTTTACAGTGGAATGCTACTGTAGTTGACTTATGTTTGTGAAAACTTCTGCTGCTTGTCTGGTCCCCTGACAGAAATAATCAACCCGAAAGTGAGGGGATTTTTTTTTTAAAAAAAAAAAGGAATTTTCTTGCCCCCATAAGAAAAAAATATGTCTCAAACCTGAAATGTTCTGCATGCACACCAAACTTACCTAGGTACCCCCTAAAAAAATGAAGGCTGAGACCTGAACCCTTCCTATTATCAATTGCCCCTAAATGTTGAACTTTCAGCTATAATCACATTAGGACTTAAAGGGACAGTCTACACTAAAAGTGTTATTGTTTAAAAAGATAGATAATGCCTTTACTGCTCATTCCCCAGCTTTGCACAACCAATATTGTTATATTAATATACTTTATAACATTTAAACCTCTAAATTTTGGCCTGTTTCAAAAGCCCTAGAGATAGCCTCTTATCACATGCTTTTTAATTTGCTTTTCACAACAGGAGACTGCTAGTTTATGTGTGCCATATAGATAACATTGTGTTCACGCCTGAGGAGTTATTTAAGATTTAGCACAACACAGTACTAAAGGCAAGTAAATAGATAATAAATAAAAAGTCATGTGATCAGGGGGCTGTCAGAAGATGCTTAGATACAAGGTATTCACAGAGGTAAAAAGTATATTAATATAACTTGCAGAAAATGTTTGTACATGTACATGTATCTTTTAATGTGCTCTAGACATCAGTTTTTGTTCCAAGGAGCTAGAACCATCCTGAGCTGAGCTATTGAGGTTTCCATATTTGTTGTGCACTGTGACATAAAGATGACCGCTGTGGTTAAACCAAGTAAAATAAAATAAAAAAACTTGTGTTTTAGCAATACCAATATATAGAGGTAATCACTGTGTGATCTGTGCACACCACGTTCCTCCTGCTCAGCCTGTTGGAGCTGCTTGACTTGTGACGAGTCATACTGCCCAGGGCACTGGGGAAAATCTGGCCTGGCAGTAGGCCCCTCTTACCTGTGGCCCCCCCACATTGCGGTGTCTTCGGGGCTAAGATTATCCAACCTCAGCATACAATTCAAGTATATATCTCTAGCTATCAATCAATTGATCTATCGGTCTGTCTGATAATATCATCTATCTATAAAACACCAAGAGGGCACTTTTAACTTGAAACTAAGGCATACAGAGTTGCTGATTGGTTTATAGGTTCCATGCTCCTGTATGAGTGACAGAACCAAAGGAAAAAAATGCACCAATCTTAGAGTTAAAAAAATACCAACAATACTAAGAGGCATATTTTGTAAATGCAGCTTTTTAAAAAAAATTGTTTAAAATGTTATGTTACAGCTATACAGACCGAATATGCTTTAAACGAACAGCCAACACCTTCTAATTACAGAAATTTCTGTTGTGTTGCTAGAGAATAACATTTCAGCCAAGTTTTAACATTTACATCTTTTTTACTGCAGATATTTTTCAGCAGCTAGACTCCACCAATCATTGCCTTATTTGGCGGAACCAATCTGGGTTTTAGTCCACAGACAACAAGGCTAACTACTGTCATAAAGTTAGTCCTACATTTAGTATAAAGGACTGATAATGTTGCAATTCCAGAACTAAATAGATACATTTTCAGTGCTAAATTACATGAACAGGGAGCAAAATAAATAATTAAAATATATTGCAAAGTTGTCACATGATGCATAAATAAAGATTTTATATAAAAGTCTAAAGGTGTTAACTGTGACCAGCACTTAAAGCATGCACAACTTTTCAAGTATTTTTTGTAGATGCAAGCATATGACACAATATGATTCTACTTGAATTTTTAAATACACTGCTATGTATTTCAAAACTACATTACTTACTTTAAAACTTACCTTACTCACATTCCTCATGCATATAAAGCCACTACCCCTTTCACTTGTGCACTCTGGAACTCTCGCTCTATTTGCAACAAGCTCACTTCTATACATGACCTCTTTATCTGCCTCTCCCTCAACCTTCTGGCTCTTACAGAAACCTGTCTCTCTCCCCTAAACACAGCATCCACTGCTGCTCTGTCACATGGGGGTCTCCACTTCAGCTACAATCCTAGGTCTGGTAATAGAGAAGGAGGTGGTGTAAGTATTTTACTTTCCTCTCGTTGCACCTTCCAACAAATACATCCCATCTCTTCCCTCACATTTTTCTCATTCGAAACCCACATGATTCTATTATTCTCTCCCCTCTCTATACGTGTTGCAGTCATTACCGATCCCCTGGCTCCTCAACTCAATTTCTAGATCACTTGGCTGCCCGGCTACCTTATTTCCTTTCCTCAGACACCTCTGACCTCATTCTTGGCGATTTCAACATTTCTCTTGTCAATCCCATTGCCTCATCTGCAAAATAAAATCTGCAACTCACTTCCTCTTTCGATTTGTCACAATGGACTGACTCTCCCACTTACAAAGATGGTCACTCCCTTGATCTGATCTTTAGCTATTGATGCACTATTTCAAACTTCACAAACTCTCCTTTTCCTCTTTCTGACCACTATCTCCTCACTTGCAACGTCTGATCCCTACCTACACCTCTCCCTCCTTCTACTCCTCACACCAAACTTCAAAGAAGCATTATGTCATTAGATCAGCAACAGCTTGCTAATTCCCTCGAACATCTCCTCTTATCCATCTCCTCCTTCTCCTACCCTGATAAATCTATCTGCCACTATAATTCCACCCTTACATCGGTCATTGAAAATCTGGCCCCTCTTATCATTGCTCGGAAATGACACACTCATCCTCAGCCCTGGCATACTCCTCTGACATGGTACATACGCAGATGTTCCCATATTGCTGTGCGGCACTGGAGAAAATCTCAGAGTTTAGCTGATTTCCTTCATTACAAGTTAATTTTGAACGCCTACTATTCTGCCCTTAATCTATATAAGCATCATTACTTCTCCACTCTTATCTCTACTTTTTCTTCAAACCCAAAACATCTGTTCTCTACTTTCAATACTCTTCTCTGCCCATCCCCACCCCCTAATACAACTTATCTATCAGCTGAAGACTTTGCCAGCTTGATTACTGCAACTCTGTCCTCTCTAGTCTCCCTAGCCGCCGCCTAGCTCCTTTACAATACATAATGAATGCCTCTGCCAGGCTCATCTTCCTTACATGTCACTCTTCATCTGCTGCACCTCTCTGCCAATCACTTCACTGGCTTTCTCTTGCCTCCAGATTAAACACAAAATTCTCACTCTGGCATACAAAGCCCTCAACTGCACTGCTACCCCCTACATCTCAGACATTGTCTCCAGATACTCTCCCTCCCGTCCCCTCTGCTCATGACCTCCTTCTCTCCTCCTCTCTTGTTACCTCCTCACACTCCCACTTACAGGACTTCTCCAGACTGGCTCCCATCTTGTGGAACTCTCTACCTCGCATTTCGGTATTTTCTTATTATCGCTTTTTTAAGACGTTGCATATAGACCTAAGTTTTGTATTTATTGCCATCTGTACAGGGAATGCAGAATTATTAGGCAAGTTGTATTTTTGAGGATTAATTTTATTATTGAACAACAACCATGTTCTCAATGAACCCAAAAAACTAATTAATATCAAAGCTGAATAGTTTTGGAAGTAGTTTTTAGTTTGTTTTTAGTTATTGCTATTTTAGGGGGATATCTGTGTGTGCAGGTGACTATTACTGTGCATAATTATTAGGCAACTTAACAAAAAACAAATATATACCCATTTCAATTATTTATTTTTACCAGTGAAACCAATATAACATCTCAACATTCACAAATATACATTTCTGACATTCAAAAACAAAACAAAAACAAATCAGTGACCAATATAGCCACCTTTCTTTGCAAGGACACTCAAAAGCCTGCCATCCATGGATTCTGTCAGTGTTTTGATCTGTTCACCATCAACATTGCGTGCAGCAGCAACCACAGCCTCCCAGACACTGTTCAGAGAGGTGTACTGTTTTCCCTCCTTGTAAATCTCACATTTCATGATGGACCACAGGTTCTCAATGGGGTTCAGATCAGGTGAACAAGGAGGCCATGTCATTAGATTTTCTTCTTTTATACCCTTTCTTGCCGGCCACGCTGTGGAGTACTTGGACGCGTGTGATGGAGCATTGTCCTGCATGAAAATCATGTTTTTCTTGAAGGATGCAGACTTCTTCCTGTACCACTGCTTGAAGAAGGTGTCTTCCAGAAACTGGCAGTAGGACTGGGAGTTGAGCTTGACTCCATCCTCAACCCGAAAAGGCCCCACAAGCTCATCTTTGATGATACCAGCCCAAACCAGTACTCCACCTCCACCTTGCTGGCGTCTGAGTCGGACTGGAGCTCTCTGCCCTTTACCAATCCAGCCACGGGCCCATCCATCTGGCCCATCAAGACTCACTCACATTTCATCAGTCCATAAAACCTTAGAAAAATCAGTCTTGAGATATTTCTTGGCCCAGTCTTGATGTTTCAACTTGTGTGTCTTGTTCAGTGGTGGTCGTCTTTCAGCCTTTCTTACCTTGGCCATGTCTCTGAGTATTGCACACCTTGTGCTTTTGGGCACTCCAGTGATGTTGCAGCTCTGAAATATGGCCAAACTGGTGGCAAGTGGCATCTTGGCAGCTGCACGCTTGACTTTTCTCAGTTAATGGGCAGTTATTTTACGCCTTCGTTTTTCCACACGCTTCTTGCGACCCTGTTGACTATTTTGAATGAAACGCTTGATTGTTCGATGATCACACTTCAGAAGCTTTGCAATTTTAAGAGTGCTGCATCCCTCTGCAAGATATCTCACTATTTTTGACTTTTCTGAGCCTGTCAAGTCCTTCTTTTGACCCATTTTGCCAAAGGAAAGGAAGTTGCCTAATAATTATGCACACCTGATATAGGGTGTTGATGTCATTAGACCACACCCCTTCTCATTACAGAGATGCACATCACCTAATATGCTTAATTGGTAGTAGGCTTTCGAGCCTATACAGCTTGGAGTAAGACAACATGCATAAAGAGGATGATGTGGTCAAAATACTCATTTGCCTAATAATTCTGCACTCCCTGTATAATCAAGTTTTATGATTGTATTTATTGCCATCTGTATAATCAAGTTTTACAACATTAGTGGCCCAGTTTATACAATATACTGTACATACGAACTGCAATGGACAATACTTATGCACATATTTGTATATTTGTGTATGTGCATATGTTTCTGCTATGTCTGTAAATATGTGATTTAGTGAGCACTCTGTGGAGATAGTGACATGTACTTATTTATATTGTGTATGAAGTTAGTGTCTGTTTTTTTTAGTAATTTTCCCAAGTGTTTCTTTTTCTATCATATAGATTCATCTAAAATGCTTGTGGAATATGTAACTAAGTCAACAGCTCATATATTGTGAACATTTTTATGTTGATATCTTTAACCACCAGCATTTAACTAGCTGTGTATATCAAATATAGCTACATCTATATGATGGTTGCAAACGTCACACTTTGTTGCATACGTGGGTCTCCGTCTTTATATTGTGTTTAAATGCCCTCTTGCGTTGTGTACACAGCTATTCAATTTACACAGCTCTTAATTGTTGTTGCTTATTGTGCTTTGTTTTGATTTCTCCAAATAGTGGAATGTTTGTCATCAGAAATCCTTTCTTCCCTAGTTTTTAATTCACTGATTTAGTCTACTTATTTTACCACTCCCAGAAACGAGTTTTAAGCCATGATTGGAGGTGTTGAGGTATATAGCTATACACTCCACACTCACCTGTTACCCTATGACTAAGTGCCGTACGGCTAGAAACGCGTAAGGACACGCCCCTATCTCCTCCATTGTTTTGTGTTTGTGTTTTCTCCAAACCATGCTGGATTAAACATCTGCTTTTTTGCAGATTCAAAGTGCTCTGCCTCTTTCTTCTCTTGGAGGATAGAAAAACAAGGGGCGCCAACATAGTGTGAGTCAGTTTGGAAAACTGGAAAACAGTAGTTATAATAAAATCTACTCACAAGTGGAGTGGCACCTAGAACCAACTGGGTGCATACAGGCAGGCTGACATTCAGGACCAGCAGTCAGTACGCTGGGGGTCTCACCCGGGAGACCTGTGGGTGGGTCAGATGAGGTAGATGGAGTCGGCTGTGTGTCGTCTGGTGAGCCGGATCGCCACTGTGGAAGTCCAAAGGGCTGTGTTGTTTATCCCAAAAGGGTAGCTGCTCACACGATCAGCCTTGTTTCCAAACGAGTTTCCAATATCAGTGTATGGAACAAAGGGATAAAAACCAAACTGGGTATAACCACTGCAAACTGTGGTAATATTAAAAAGGCACAGAAAACCGGGTCTGTCTAAAAACAAGTATTTAATTGCTACGCGTTTCTCAGTCCGTAAAGGACCGTTTCCTCAGGCATATACAAAGGTGTTCAACAGGCTACCATTTATACCTGACAGTGACCCGGAATCAAAATGTGGAGGTCATCTCCAAAGAATTGACAATAAAATGTTAAAAAACAAAAATACAATAAAAAATGGAACATGTATCAAAATTGTGTTTGAGCAGCAATCAGATAATATATTCATATCATGAAAAAACAAAAAACAAAAAGAACAAACATAAAAACAGCATGTATTTGCATTGATGAGTAACACCTGTGATAGTGTTTCAAAAAAAAAAAAAAAAAAAAAAGCTAAACCTGTGTATGTATCCTATCCTATAGATAAACATGTTGTTACCTCAAAAGACTATTGGGTTATATGAAAATAAGATCCCAATGGTGACTATTGTTTAGTGTGCAAAACAAATCTGTATATAATCAATAAAGATAAACTAGAAAAAATATATATATGTTTTCCTCTGGGTTGGGCTCGAACCCTTGACCTTGTGTATGCTAGGCTTTTACTGATCTAAAAGAGCTATTCAGATATGACAACAAATGAGATTGATATCACTCGTAATATACCAAACAATAGTAGATAATATGGATGTATTAGAAATATGAGTTTGCAGAAAACATTGTTCTTGTAAAGAGCCCTCATATCTTATATTCTAAAAAACAAAAATAAGATGGTTATGGTTGATAGATTCTAGATAGAACAAGAAAAATGGTCTTTTATGTATCTAGATAATGATTTAAGGAACGCTATCTCAAACTAGCGGTCCCAAATATAAATTAAATATCTATGTAAATGTTGAAGGTGTTGGATGATGATTAAATGAAAGAATATAGCAATCCTTGTTTGGAGAGATATAAATACGCTATATGCTAGCTGTTGTAATACTGGTAAAAAAGTGATGTAAAAATGGTAAAAAATGGTTCATGGAAAAAACCTATTGAGAAATATTAGAAAATTGTATATATTAAAAAAACTAATGATATACTGCTAAAAAGTGTGTGTATATAAAAAGAACCTTCGTTTTGTGAAGTGCTGGGCATATATTTTTACTAAATGCTAGCTGTGAAGGTTCTAGTGATACTGCTCATGATATTCTTTTTCTAAACTCATATTGATAATAAATTGTTTCAAATATTTTGGGTGGGATACGAACCCGTGTCTATATATGTAAGGACCCTATGTTTAGTCCGATGAGCTATCTGGAAATAGCAAAGTATATAGGAATATTAGTGTGGTTGACTCTAAACTAATCGATATAACATAAAAAATGCTGTACAGTAATAGGAGTGATTCAACTCATTGATTCTCAGTGTTTGTGTGTATCTCTGATGGTGATGTCTTGATTGATAAATGTATTAGAAAATGTTGTAGAGAATCTATTGATGTAAACTGGATATGTATATGAGATCTAAATATGATGTATGTATCTGAGAAAATGTCGTAATAATGAATGTATGAAAAATATCGTTGGAAATCTGTTGTTGTAAACTGAATGTAGAATGTAATGTGATCTCTGCAAAGGACGGACTTATATGAAAGCAGCCAAATCAACATTGGCATTCAAACCCAGTGGATACAAAGTTTTGAGTTTATGTATCCAGTAAGTTTCTAATTGTCTAAGTTTAATTAGACGATCATAATCAGTGGATGGAGGTACATGGTCTATCGGAATTATTTTAAAGATATCTGCTCTACCATCATGTATTGTTTCACAGTGATTTGGAACACTGTGATTAATCTTACTTTTTTTACAGTTTTTACAATTCCGATAGTGTTCACCCCAACGGGTGCGTACGTTCCTAATGGTACGCCCAATGTATTGGACCCCACAAACACAATTTAAAAGATATATAATAAACTTAGATTCGCAATTGAGGCGATGTGATATCTGATAAGACAAACCAGTAGTGTTAGATTTAAATGTTTTTTGAGAACATATAAATTTACACATATTACATCCTCTTTTGCCACATTTATATGAACCATATAATCTCAAAAAACTCTGTGTTTTTTTCAAATTACTTATAGATGATTGGCTGTGTTTTACCCTTTTGCTAGGTGCTAGTTTGTTCCTAAGGGTTGGTGCCCGTCTGTAAACAATTTTAGGTCTCTCCTTAACTATATTTTTTAAAAAAGGATCCTTTTGAATAATGTTCCAATGTTTGTTGAGTATATTGCAAAATATTTTATGATTGCTGTTGTATTGTGTTATAAAGAGAGGTTCACTATTGGCATCCCTATTAATTGTTTTGTTTGAATTAGTTGTGTTATTTTCAAACTTTTCAAAAAAGAGATCTCTATCCAAGTCTCGTGCTTTTTTTTAAAAATCGATCAAGTAAATCAGCTGGGTAACCTTTGTCCAAAAAAACGTTGATACAAAATCATGCTTTGTGAGTCAAAGGTATCTAACTCTGAACAATTCCGACGAATTCTTTGGAATTGACTAAAAGGGATATTTCTTTTCCACCCAATGTGGTGGTTACTGGAATAATCAAGGTAACTGTTGCTATCCACCTTTTTGAAAAAGTTTTTTTTTTTTTTTTTTTTTTTCAGAAACACTATCACAGGTGTTACTCATCAATGCAAATACATGCTGTTTTTATGTTTGTTCTTTTTGTTTTTTGTTTTTTCATGATATGAATATATTATCTGATTGCTGCTCAAACACAATTTTGATACATGTTCCATTTTTTATTGTATTTTTGTTTTTTAACATTTTATTGTCAATTCTTTGGAGATGACCTCCACATTTTGATTCCGGGTCACTGTCAGTTATAAATGGTAGCCTGTTGAACACCTTTGTATATGCCTGAGGAAACGGTCCTTTACGGACTGAGAAACGCGTAGAAATTAAATACTTGTTTTTAGACAGACCCGGTTTTCTGTGCCTTTTTAATATTACCACAGTTTGCAGTGGTTATACCCAGTTTGGTTTTTATCCCTTTGTTCCATACACTGATATTGGAAACTCGTTTGGAAACAAGGCTGATCGTGTGAGCAGCTACCCTTTTAGGATAAACAACACAGCCCTTTGGACTTCCACAGTGGCGATCCGGCTCACCAGACGACACACAGCCGACTCCATCTACCTCATCTGACCCACCCACAGGTCTTCCGGGTGAGACCCCCAGCGTACTGACTGCTGGTCCTGAATGTCAGCCTGCCTGTATGCACCCAGTTGGTTCTAGGTGCCACTCCACTTGTGAGTAGATTTTATTATAACTACTGTTTTCCAGTTTTCCAAACTGATTCACACTATGTTGGCGCCCCTTGTTTTTCTATCCTCCTAGATTTCCTGATTCATCACACCTTGGATTCAAGCGGAGCAAGCCATTTGTTTTGATCCTTTGAACTTTTGTTCTTTATATATCCTTTACATTGAATTTGGACTTTTTATCTCTGAACACTTATCACATATTGGACTTTTCAGTTTTTTGAGTTTAATCAAATTCAACTGTTCACATATTTTGTTGCAAGTCTTTAGTTCTTTGCAATATTCCAACTGATTTTTTGTTTAGGTATCACAATTGTTTCATGATTTTTTTGCTTATGTATCACAATTGTTTCAAGTCTTACGGTTTGTAACAAGTCACACATTCTCCTTTGATTAACAAGATTTCACTCAATCATATACACATATACACCTCTACTCTCACATACTTATCTGTCACGGTTCAACTCACACGATACCAGAGGAATTTCATTCACATCAACACAATTTCTATCAACACTACAGCGCGTCCCCTTAGTTTTTTGTTATAGAAAATACTTCTACTCTTTCTTCTCTTATAAAACTCAAATACTCCATGCTCCGCTGCCCACTACAAAAATAAATTTTTCTATGAGCTAAAGGACGTGCCATATGGCTATTCTAAGAAAAAAGTAACATGAGTAGACTTGATGGGCCTTTTTGGTCCTTATCTATCGTCAAATTATATGTTTCTATAATAATGATGATAATAAGAAGAAAATGCTCTAATATGTTAGAGATTTTATTATTTCACTGTTGCTTGTATATAACTGTTTACACCATGAAAAAAGGATGGAATGCATAGTTTAACACAGCTTCAAAGCAGCAATACCCATTTGTAGTATAATGTATTGTATGTAAATATATGCTTGATTTTATTTATTTCCTCTTTCATACTTCACAACATTTAAAAAATATTTAAACTTAGGTGCAGAGGCAAACTTGGTAGGGAGAAGTGCCATGTAAATTGGGCTTAGATACAGGGTGGTCTGTGGTTGGTCAATGATCAAGTGCCCTGTGGCATTACATTCATTTGAAGGGAAGTTTCCCTTTCACAAAACTTTATACACCTGATATCAACTTTTGTCAGAAAAAAAGTTTTGTTTAGTATAAAAGCCAAGCTCATTTTACTGATAACCTTATGCAGATGTGTGGATGATGTTTGTAATCTTGGTCTGTGGTTGATATGGGGGAAGAATTTGGGTATTTCTTGTCATGGTTTGGGAAATCCCAATTGCTGCTTGTAACCAGGACATAGATACAGTAAATAGGGATAGCAGTACAGAGATTCAATATTAGATTATACTGCTATATATCAATATATGGGGAGAGTTAGTTGGATAGATATCATCTTTGTTGACATGGCAATTTGGAACTTATTTAAAGAAATAGGGGCTGATTTACTAAAGTGCGGACATACATGATACGATGTAGCGTATCATGTCCGCTGCACATGTATAAATGCATACACTGTTGGCATTTAACATTTCACAAGCAATTAAAAGACTCTTTACACAAACAGCAAACTGGAGAAGGTATACGTCAGTATTCTCCTAAAACATTGGGGCTTGGTTAGGAGTCTGAAAATCAGAGCAATGTTATTTAAAAATAAGCAAAACTATACAATTAAAAAAAAAGAAAAACTGTATGGGATATATATATACTGTATATATATATATATATATATATATATATATATATAGATCATCTACAAAACATTTATGCAAAGATAAATCTAGTGTATAATGTCCCTTTAACGGATAAAAAATCACTTTCCACTTATTTACATTCCACCATCTATAGCACAGTTTCTTTGATATACATGAATAGACTAAAGTAGGAAGATAATGAGTATATGTAGGGATGTGATCTAACCAATCAATCTTCTGGTAGGTCTTTTTATTCACTTCAGAGACGTCAGAGCCCATCTACACATCAGTAGAACAAGCTACTGAGTTGTTTGTTCCTGGTAGAGCACTTCTCTTTCTGCAGGTATTTGAATAATGACCCTGGGTAAGTCTTCCTAAGGGTGATGGGGGAAACCAGACACGGACTCCCTGACCAATGTGCTCAGAGGGATATGGCTGCACCTTACTGACAAAGCTCCTCTGTGAAAAGCACATTTGGGCTTATAGAGGCGGCTCCTAGGTGATAACTTGCCATAAAACAAGCTAATGAGCTGTTTGTTCCTGCTAGAGCGCTTCTCTTTCTGTAATGCTTTTAATAATGTTATATATTGTGCAATCACTGCTGTCATCTCATGCTCATTATTGTATAACTGCTGCAATATTGCTACAGATATGTGCACACTCTTGAACCTTCCTACCTGCTTGTCCCTGTATGCATATAATTGAGTAATGATGAGTCGTTTACGAAGTGCCTATTTCCCAAATTTTATCCACACTTTGTTATTACAGGTAGGTAACTTGAGGCTCACTCAGATGAACTCCCAGTGGGGATAGTGTTGCTGGTCTGCACCTCTCTGCCAGACACTGGAAGAAATTCTCTCCTCCAGCTGCTAGAAGAAGCTGAGGCTTCCCTGGTTTTTACAATTTTCAAGTTATTTGAAGCATTTACAGATGGTCTGCAAGTTTGCTTTGTGAATAATTAAGTAGCTCAAATTACTTAATGCCCTTCCCTTCTCACCTATATCTCTATCACATTTGAGCATTTCTTCACCTTACCTGTTACTGTTTGCTCTCACTAACCTTTTTTTTTCCCAGCACATGCTTGATTTCTCTGTACAATTCTAACACACATTTCCATTGAATTAATATGTACTTTTCATAGCCTGCTCTTCAGAACTAGGCACCCAAAGCAGACATAAATATGATCATAAAAGTCCAGCAGACACTAAGCTATGTAGTTACCTACTCTTATTTCTATACATCTTTCTTCAGTTTTTCCCCTTTGGGTATCTGAATCTCTATATCTGTCTGTCTCTCTCCTTAAAAAAAAAAGAAATAGTAAAAATTAGATTTCTTTTCTCTTCAGTTTTAGACCACGCCTTCATATATGGTGGGCGGACCAACATCGATAAATGCAATTGCACAAGCATTTCTTGTGAAATGCTTGTGCAATGCTGCCCCCTGCACATTCGTGGCCAATCGGCCGCTAGCAGGGGGTGTCAATCATCTCTATCATGTAATTCTAAAGAACTTTCCAATTTACTTTTATCATCAATTTTTTTGTTCTCTTGGTATTCTTAGTTGAAAGCTAAACCTAGGTAGGCTCATATGGTAATTTCAAAGCCCTTGAAGGCCGCCTCTTATCTGAATGCATTTAACAGGTTTTCACAGCTAGATGGCATTAGTTCATGTGTGCCTCTGGTGAGTGGGCACTGACTGGCTAAACAGCAAGTCTGAAAAAAGAACTGAAATAAGGGGGCAGTCTCCAAAGGCTTAGATACAAGGTAATCGCAGAGGTAAAAAGTATATTAATATAACTTTGTTGGTTATGCAAAACTGGGGAATGGGTATTAAAGAGATTATCTTTTTTAACAATAAAAATGTTGTAGTAGACTGTCACTTTAATTTGGAAGCATCCAAAACCTCAGAATGCACATATCCTATAGCTTCTATTGTTAAATTTCTCTTGGAATTCTTTGTTGAACGTTCTCTCCTTCCAGTTACAAAATATCTACAAAGTCTTAGGAGTGTGCATGTCTCTTGAGCACAATTTATGTATAATGTTGACACACATTTTATTTGTAGACACTGCTGCCATATAGGGGTCGATTTATGAAGCTGCGGCAGACAGGGGTGCACATACTCGCCCCTGTACATGGCAGCTCGCCTCTGGCCGGCTGAATTCCACTTCTGGAATTCAACATTGCACACAAGCGCTATTTTGCGCTCGCATGCAATCACTCCCTCTGCCCGCGCACAGCCAATCATGCGTGGGCAGGAGCTGTTATTCTCCCCGGTCAGACGTGACCGAGGTTATTGAAATTTGCTACCTAAGAGGTGGCAAAAGATTAGGGAAGCACCGGTCTGATGAACGCTGCTTGTTAAATACAGTCTGCAGGTTCTCTTGTGAGAACCTGCAGTTGTAGGGGGTCAAAGACTGGCGAAAGCCTTTGATAAATCGACCCCATAGTGCTCAAAACACATGCATGCTCATGATCCTACCTCAGTATACTGGTATGAAAATAAGCTACATTTCAATAAAGGAGAAAAAGGAAAACTTTAAAGGGACGTGAACCTATAATGTTTCTTTCATGATTCAGATAAAGCATACAATTTTAAACAAGTTTCCAATTTCTTTCTCATCTTTAACTTACTTTCAGCTAGATTACGAGTTTTGAGCGCTATAGGGATTTTAACGACCGCCACAAAAGCGGCGTTATTTTATCTCCCTATAGCACTGCTATTACAAGTTTACAAGCAGGCTTGTGCGGGCGATATGGTGGAGTTGAGCTCCATACCACACCCAAATACAAGTGTTGCTTTGATGTGCTCGTGCACGATATCTCCATAGACATCAATTGGGAGAGCACCTGCAATCGCGGAGAGAAAAGCTCCGTAACGCAGCCCCATTGATGTCTATGGGGAAATAAAAAGGTATGTTTAATCCTAACACCCTAACATAAACCCCTAATCTGCAGCCCTTAACATCGCCACCATCTACATAATGTTATTAGCCCCTAACATCGCAGCCACCTAAATACACTTATTAACCCCTAATCTGCCTCCCTTAACAGCACCACCACCTACATTACAGTTATTAACCCCTAATCTGCCACCCCCAATGTCGTCGCCGCCACTATACTAAAGTTATTAACCCCTAAACCTCTGGCCTTCAAAATCCATAACACTAACTAAATATATTAACCCCTAAACTTAACCCTAACCCTAACGTAAGCCTAAGTCTAACCCTAACCCTAACACCCCCTAGCTTAAATATAAATAAAATAAAGCTAAATAATTCCTATTTAAAAAAAAATACATACTTACCTGTAAAATAAAACCTAAGCTAGCTACAATATAACTAATAGTTATATTGTATCTATCTTAGGTTTTATTTTTATTTCACAGGTAAGTTTGTATTTATTTTAACTAGGTAGACTAGTTAGTAAATAATTATTAACTATTTACTAGCTACCTAGTTAAAATAAATACCTGTAATACCCGCTCCGTGCCGGATGGATGAAGATAGAAGATGCAGTCTGGATGAAGACTTCTTTCCGCTTGGATGAGGACTTCGCTGGATGGATGAAGATCGAAGAGGCCTCCTGGATGAAGACTTCTTTCCGCTTGGAAGAGGACTTCGCCGGCTGGATAAGGATGGATGCCTGGACTTCAATAACTATAAGTGGATCGTCGGGGGTTAGTGTTAAGTTTTTTTAAGGGTTTTTGGGTGTTTTTTTTTTTTTTTAGCTTAGGGTTTGGGCAATTCCTAAAAGAGCTGATTGCCCTTTTTCAGGGCATCGCAAAAAAGCTAAATGCCTATTTAAGGGCAATGCCCATCCAAATGCCCTTTTCAGGGCAATGGTTAGCTTAGGTTTATTTAGATAGGTTTTTATTTGGGGGTTTAGTTGGGTGGGTGGTGGGTTTTACTGTTGGGGGGTTGTTTGCATTTTTTATTGCAATGTAAAAGAGCTGATTTTTTGGGGGCAATGCCCCACAAAATACCCTTTTAAGGGCCATTGGTAGTTTATTGTAGGCTAGTTTACTTTGGGTGGGCTTTTTTATTTTGATAGGGCTATTAGATTAGGAGCAATTCGTTTTTATTTTTGATAATTTCGTTTTTTATTTTTTGTAATTTAGTGGGTTTTTTTTGTAATTTTGAAAATTGTATTTTAATAATTCCATGGGGTCGATCCGATAAAAATCGTCGCCCGCAAAAGCCGGCGACGCCAATAATAGCACGGATTTGGTATCCTATATACGGCGTAAGCTAGAAGTTACGCGCGTATATTTCTGCCGTCGCCCGCAGTTTTTTGGGCCATAGGCAGGTATACCAAACCCGCGCAGTTTGGTATCCAATATGCAGCGTAAGGACTTACGTGGCGAAAATGGAGAAAACTTACTCCATTTTCACCTCGCCACAAAAAGCAGCCGTAAGAAGCCTTACGCTGACTATTGGAGCCCCGTAACTCCCTAAACTAACTAGAAAATAAACCTAACACCTAACGCATGCGCAATGTCTATCTCCCTGTCAACCGCGATCTGCTAAAATAATCCTAACACCTAACGCATGCGCAATGTCTATCTTCCTGTCAACCGCGATCCCCCCCCCCCCCCGAAATCCCTAATAAAGTTATTACCCCCTAAACCGCCGCTCCCGGACCCCGCCGCCATCTACATAAACTAACCCCCTACTGTGAGCCTCTAAAACCGCCGCCATCTACCTTATCTATCCCCTAATCTGACCCCTTACACCGCCGCCACCTATATAAAAATTATTAACCCCTAATCTAATCCCCCTATACCGCCGCCAGCTATATTAATATTATTAACCCCTAATGTAAGCCCCTTACACCGCCGCCATCTCTATTAAAATGATTAACCCCTAATTTAATCTACCTACCCCGCCGCCAGCTATATTATCTATATTAACCCTAAGTATATTATAGTTAATATAGTTATTACATTATATATATTAACTATATTAACCCTAATTATATTAGGGTTAATATAGTTACTATAGTATTTATATTAACTATATTAACTCTATCTAACACTAACACCCCTAACTATATTTATATTAAATTAATCTAATTAATTTATAAACTAAAATATTCCTATTTAAATCTAAATACTTACCTATAAAATAAACCCTAAGATAGCTACAATATAATTAATAATTACATTGTAGCTATGTTAGGGTTAATATTTATTTTACAGGTAAATTGTTAATTATTTTAACTAGGTATAATAGATATTAAATAGTTATTAACTATTTAATATCTACCTAGTTAAAATAATTACCCAATTACCTGTAAAATAAATCCTAACCTAAGTTATAAATACACCTACACTATCAATAAATTAAATAAAGTACAAACATCTATCTAAAAATACAATTAAATTAACTAAACTAAATTACAAAAAAAAACAAACACTAAATTACAAAAAATAAAAAAAAGATTACAAGATTTTTAAGCTAATTACACCTATTCTAAGCCCCCTAATAAAATAATAAACCCCCAAAATAAAAAAATTCCCTGCCCTATTCTAAATTAAACATATTTCAAAGCTCTTTACCTTACCAGCCCTTAAAAGGGCCTTTTGTGGGGCATGCCCCAAAGAATTCAGCTCTTTTGCATTCAACAAATACAATCCCCCCCCCCATTACAACCCACCACCCACATACCCCTATTCTAAACCCACCCAAACCCCCCTTAAAAAAGCCTAACACTACCCCCCTGAAGATCTCCCTACCTTGTCTTCACCACACCGGGCCGAACTCCTGATCCGATCCGGGCGATGTCGTCCTCCAAGCGGCAAAGAAGAATTCTTCCTCCGGCGACGTCTTCCTCCAAGCGGCAGCAAAGTCTTCATTCTTCCGGCGGCATCTTCAATCTTCTTTCTTCGCTCCGCCGCCGCGGAGCATCCATCCCGGCCGACTGCTAAACTTGGAATGAGGTACCTTTAAATGACGTCATCCAAGATGGCGTCCGCCGAATTCCGATTGGCTGATAGGATTCTATCAGCCAATCGGAATTAAGTTAAAAAAATCTGATTGGCTGATTGAATCAGCCAATCAGATTCAAGTTCAATCCGATTGGCTGATCTAATCAGCCAATCAGATTGAGCTCGCATTCTATTGGCTGATCGGAACAGCCAATAGAATGCGAGCTCAATCTGATTGGCTGATTGGATCAGCCAATCGGATTGAACTTGAATCTGATTGGCTGATTCAATCAGCCAATCAGATTTTTTTAACTTAATTCCGATTGGCTGATAGAATCCTATCAGCCAATCGGAATTCGGCGGACGCCATCTTGGATGACGTCATTTAAAGGTACCTCATTCCAAGTTTAGCAGTCGGCCGGGATGGATGCTCCGCGGCGGCGGAGCGAAGAAAGAAGATTGAAGATGCCGCCGGAAGAATGAAGACTTTGCTGCCGCTTGGAGGAAGACGTCGCCGGAGGAAGAATTCTTCTTTGCCGCTTGGAGGACGACATCGCCCGGATCGGATCAGGAGTTCGGCCCGGTGTGGTGAAGACAAGGTAGGGAGATCTTCAGGGGGGTAGTGTTAGGCTTTTTTAAGGGGGGTTTGGGTGGGTTTAGAATAGGGGTATGTGGGTGGTGGGTTGTAATGGGGGGGGGGGGGATTGTATTTGTTGAATGCAAAAGAGCTGAATTCTTTGGGGCATGCCCCACAAAAGGCCCTTTTAAGGGCTGGTAAGGTAAAGAGCTTTGAAATATGTTTAATTTAGAATAGGGCAGGGAATTTTTTTTATTTTGGGGGTTTATTATTTTATTAGGGGGCTTAGAATAGGTGTAATTAGCTTAAAAATCTTGTAATCTTTTTTTTATTTTTTGTAATTTAGTGTTTGTTTTTTTTTGTAATTTAGTTTAGTTAATTTAATTGTATTTTTAGATAAATGTTTGTACTTTATTTAATTTATTGATAGTGTAGGTGTATTTATAACTTAGGTTAGGATTTATTTTACAGGTAATTGGGTAATTATTTTAACTAGGTAGATATTAAATAGTTAATAACTATTTAATATCTATTATACCTAGTTAAAATAATTAACAATTTACCTGTAAAATAAATATTAACCCTAACATAGCTACAATGTAATTATTAATTATATTGTAGCTATCTTAGGGTTTATTTTATAGGTAAGTATTTAGATTTAAATAGGAATATTTTAGTTTATAAATTAATTAGATTAATTTAATATAAATATAGTTAGGGGTGTTAGTGTTAGATAGAGTTAATATAGTTAATATAAATACTATAGTAACTATATTAACCCTAATATAATTAGGGTTAATATAGTTAATATATATAATGTAATAACTATATTAACTATAATATACTTAGGGTTAATATAGATAATATAGCTGGCGGCGGGGTAGGTAGATTAAATTAGGGGTTAATCATTTTAATAGAGATGGCGGCGGTGTAAGGGGCTTACATTAGGGGTTAATAATTTTAATATAGATGGCGGCGGTGTTAGGGGCTCACTTTAGGGGGTTATAGATATAATATAGCTGGCGGCGGGGTACGGGAGCGGAGGTTTAGGGGTTAATAACTTTATTAGGTTGCGGCGGGGTAAAGGAGCGGCGGTTTAGGGGTTAATAGCTTTTTTATTGTTAGGCTAGTGAGGGGGGATAGCGGATAGAGGGTTAGACAGTGCGGGCTATGTTAGGGAGGCGTGTTAGACAGTGCGGGCTATGTTAGGGAGGCGTGTTAGACAGTGCGGGTGTTTTAGACTTTAGTCAGGTTTTATAGGCGCCGGCAGATTCTAACGTGGCGCAAGTCACTGGCGACGCCAGAAATTTGTACTTACGCAGATTTCTGGACATCGCTGGTTTGTGAGACTTACGGCACGTTAGCATCTGACGGCGACCTATATGGGATGGCTCGAGTTGCGAGCTGAAACTGCGGGCGACGCCGGTTCCCTCGCTTGCGCCGCAAACTGCGATCGATATCGGATCGCGCCCCATGTATTTTATTTTATTGTAATGTTAGCTTTTAGTGTAAGGCAGGTTAGGTTTTATTTTACAGGTAAGTTTGTATTTATTTTAACTAGTCTACCTAGTTAAAATAAATACAAACTTACCTGTGAAATAAAAATAAAACCTAAGATAGATACAATATAACTATTAGTAATATTGTAGCTAGCTTTGGTTTTATTTTACAGATAAGTATGTATTTATTTTTAAATAGGAATTATTTAGGTAATAATTGTAAGGTTTATTTAGGTTTATTTTAACTATATTTAAGTTAGGGGGTGTTAGGGTTAGGGTTAGACTTAGGCTTAGGGTTACATTAGGGTTAGGTTTAGGGGTTAATATATTTATGTAGAGTTAGTGATGTGGGAGGTCGAGGTTTAGGGGTTAATAATTTATTATAGTATATTTCATTGTGGGGGGCTTGCGGTTTAGTGGTTAATAGGTTTATTTTAGCGGCGGTGTGGGCATACGGCAGATTAGGGGTTAATAATCTTTAAATAGTGTTTGCGATGCGGGAGGGCAGCGTTTTAGGGGTTAATAGGTTTATTATAGTGGCGACAATGTCGGGGAGTGGCGGAAGAGGGGTTAATACATTTTAATAGTGGTGGTGATGTCCGGAGCGGCAGATTAGGGGTTAATAACTTTATTATAGTGTTTGCGATGCGGGAGGGCCTCGGTTTTGGGGTTAATATGTAGTTTATGGGTGTTAGTGTACTTTTTAACACTTTAGTTATGAGGTTTTTTTTTTTTTTTTTTTTTTTTTAAACAAATGCTGGGGCTGGATAAAGATGTTTACAGACATTTGCTTGAGCTAAGGTTCTGTAGGTCGCTATTAGTATCAGAGAATATGTAGTCCAGGGCAAAATTCTGGGGTATTAGTGTGCTTCTACAATCTAGAGATGTAAGTGGATTCTCCTAATAGTGAGTTGTCTATACGCAAATAATTAAGATCTAGCAGTAATGGACTATAATGAGTTCATATATACTGTGCCCTCCTAGGTTCAGTTAGATAATAGCTGAGTAAAAGTGATAATAAATGAAACCCCTAGAAGTTTGTAAAAAGTATACAACTCGGAACATTTTTATATATTATTGCCGACAAAACATTTACAAACTATGATGGCCTCCATTACATGTATATATAAATATATATATGCTGACATCCATTCTATGTATTTATAGGTAATAAGCAGGATGGTATAAACCACTAAAGGCTGCTAGTCTTAAGTTACGATTTTGTGACTGCTGATCAGTTCATCAGACACCTACAGTGAACTAGCTGGACTGGTTAAAGGGGAACCTTAACACTCCTGGTAAACAACCTCCGGCCTGAGGGTAGATTATGCAGATAAGTTCACAAAGTCCAGGTTATTGCTTTCGCTGCTGTTAATCTGGATAGTCTCTCCTGTCAATGTTGTAGAACTTTCTAGAAGCACAATAGGTCTGCTTTTTTAAAAAAAAAGAAATAAAAAGAAAACAAGAAAAAAAAAATTAAATCAAGAGACCACTCTGCTGTTTAGTACCTTTATTTGAGAAATCAAAAATAAAGTAAACAATAGTTCCGGTACTAAACCTGAGGAACATGGGAAGTAATGGTCTCCTATCCAAGATAGTACAGTCTCATCCTATGCCCCTTTTGAACTTGATCAGCATTAAGGTGTTGAGAAAAAGCTGATGTCTCTGTGAGTTAACTGAATGGGAGTGAGCATAGTCCCAGTGCTCAAGAGGGGAAAGCTTAAACATCCTATCACGTAGTGAAAGATATTGTGTGAGAGACTCCTAGATGAACAGTGTCCTCAGAAGTGTAACCGTTGGTCTCTTGTGTATCGTCAATTTGGCAGTGCCGAGTTGTACTGATTCCAGAGAGAGACTTCCCATGTCAACTGCGGCGATAACAGATGGTTGCCGGAAAGAGAGCTTGGGCTCTGGCTGCCGTGTAGTAGCGATTTGCTCAAGGGCCAGTGATAGCTGGGGTTTGTCTATGGGGCATCTAGGCTCTGTTAAAGACGTTGGGCTGTTCTGCTCTGTGGTCAGAGCGGCAGTATGTTCTATCTGCCCAGGGTCTTGGCGGTTAAGGGCAGCATTCCATAGAGGTGTCTGAGTCTCAAGTTCCCCCGGTCAGTTTCACCGCATGTGAGCTCTGAGTGTAGTGATTGGCACAGATCCTTAAAGCACTGATACATTTTCCGTTCGAAAGCCATAAAAAGTTCTTTGAAGACTGTATCAGGTATGTGGCTATCCATACTGAGGGACTGACAGGGTCCCTAGAGCTGCAATAGTCTCAGTGGAGAGATCCCAGCGTGGTCTAGCTGACAAGATGGCGTCCTCTCTATGTTTGCTGCAGTGATCTTTACTGGCATAAATGGAGAAACATGCCGTTGCTCAAGTCACTTTCGTCATTCTTGTTGTCTAAAGTGTTTCATCTGTTAATCAGCCATTATTTAGTGAGAAGTTGTCTGCCCCGAGCGGTCAAAATTGCTTAGAAATGATGAATTTTGCCAGAGCTGATGTGTTGTGTGACCGCTCAGATGCAGAGCCAGCTCTGCCCCTAGTTATGAGTTTTATGGTGCAGCTTTGTAACGTAAAACTCATAACTACTGACTTTAGATGGCGGTATGGATCTTGTGGTTATAGAGTGTACCGCTCACTTTTTGGCCTCCCAGGCAAACTCGTAATACCGGCGCTATGGGAGTCCCTTTGAAAAAGGACTTTTTAAAAAGTGAGGTACTGACATTGAGTGAATGGCTAAAAGGTGTGCGGTACATATATACCTACAAGACTTGTAATACCGGCGTTAGGGAAAAAGCAGCGTTATGGGCCATAACGATGCTTTTTCAATAATAACACCAAACTTGTAATCTAGCTGTTTGTTTCTTGGTAGCTAGCTTTCAGTAGTACATTGTTGCTCCTTCAATAAAGGATACCAAACGAATGAAGCACATTTAAAAATATGTAAATTGGAAAGTTGTTTAAAATGTCCCTTTAAATGGATAGAAAACCCAAAATATTTCTTTCAAGATTCAGGTAGAACTTGTGATGTTAAAAAATGTCTTATTTACTTCTATTATCAGATTTTCTTCGTTCTCTAGGTACCTTTTTTGAAAAGCAGGGATGTATGCGTAGGAGCCAGCTCATTTCTGGAGCACTGTATGGAAGCAGCTTTGCAAGAGCACTCATTGGCAGCACTAAGCAAATTTGATAATAGAAGTAATTTAGAAACTTTTTTAAAAATGGTATGCTCTGTCTGAATAAAGAAATAAATGTTTTGGGTTTCAAATCCCTTTAATACCAAATGCAATAAAAAGGAACCTCTTCTCCATAATAGTTTACAATGAGTCTCACCATAAAGTGTTAATACATTTGCATAGCAATTTTGTTTTTATTTGTGCAGTCCAATATACAACAATGTACAATGAATTATATTATTATTGTTGTTGTTGATGATTTGTAAATCACTACCACATTCTATAGCATATGAATGAGATTTGATGTTATAATATTAGGGGCTACTTGTAATACCACAGCACATTTGCGGGTGCTGGTATTACTAAGTGGAGTGCAAATGTCACTTTTGCGGAAGCAATATTTTGAGCTTCACTTATAATCTAGCCCTTTATATTTTATAAACTGTAAAATAAATTGGTTGTGCTCATGGCTGGGGTGTACAACTTGTATTGTCACACATTTTACACATTTTTTTATAAAGTAATTGAAAATTACGTATTGTCCTGAGTTTCTATAAAGTAATCAAACACAGAAAAAGTCCAGAGAAGGCAGCATACATATCTATATATTATTTAAGCAAAAATGTTAATAGATATTCCCTTAGTCATGCCGAGACTTTGAGTGCTGGATCTACTGTTTTGTTTTGTATAAAGTAATGGAAGCTGCCATGTTTGAACGTATATTTCCCCTTATCTATCCCTCCTGCTGAGGACAATGAGGGAAATATATAAAACAAGCAATGAGAGAGAGTGTACAAACAACACTGTGTGGACCATAGGATTGTTAAAGTAATTATCTAACAGGGTTTCCATGCAGCCTTGATGCACAGTTTGTGTATTACTAGATGTTATATAAAATATACAGATGTTATATAAAAACATTTTTAGAATAAATTGACTCTAAAAATATAGTGTCACTTACTACACATCCAAACTGTCATCTCTATAATCCACCATAAAAGGGAGCAAAATCCAACATTGTGTTTAACCCCTTAGGGGCTACAGTATTTAGCCTATAGATCCATTCTGTTTACAGACGCAATAGTATCTTTCCGCGGTCTTCTCCACGTGACATTGGAGGGACATGGTCAATGACCATATTTCATAGGCATGCTGGGCTATGTATAGCAATTACAAAGTATTGAGCCACAGGTTGCTCAGAAGAGCCACTTTTAATAGCTTCCCTAATAGCAAACCTATGGTTCGCAATCCTCTCATGAAAAGAAGTGGTCGTTTGGCCTACAAAAATCAAGGAACAGGGACAAACTAAAATATAAGCCACGTGGTCACTGGTACACATTAGTCCTGAATCTTTGGTTTTGATGGGGATGTTAGAACATAACTCCAGTAAGCATACCATGGTAAGTGGTGCAGTACCCATATTCAAAACATCCTTGTTTTACAGATTTAAGCCAGGTTTGTTTGATATAACTTTGTTTAGGGTCCGTTTTCACTAATATATCCTTCAAAGGTTTGGGCTCAACAGTAAGCGCTACCCTAGGTATATATATATATATATATACATATATATATATATATATATATATATATATATACAGTATATATATATATATATATATATATTTACACTTTGCTGCCTTTCGCTGCGCGACTTAGCCCCTTCACTGCACTAGATTCTCTGCCGTGTCTGACAGCATGAGAATGAGGCTCCCATTGTAGCTTTTGGAAGTGTGTTCTCGTGAGCATACACTGGTATTACTAAGCGGAGTGCAAATATCACGCTTGTGTAAGCACAATATATATATTTTTATTATAATTTTTTTTTTAGGCAAAAATTGGGCAGACTAGATGGGCTGAATGGTTCTTATCTTAGAGAGTCACAATGAGGTTGTGATATGGTTAAGAAAAGGGATCTAGCATTATTAGTCAAAGGACATTTGGTCTTGGCAATGCCCATCCTATGATACAAAAATTCTTATTACCAAATGTCCTATGACCAAAGTCCTATGACAAAAAGTCCTATGACTAAATACCCTATGACCAAAAGTCCTATGACCATATGTCTTGTGACCGAATGTCTTATGACCAAATGTCCTTGACTAAATGTCCTATGACCAAATGTATCATGACCAAATGTCCTATGACCAAATGTCTTATAACCAAATGCCCTATGACCATATGTCCTATGACCAAATAACCTTGTGACCAAATGTCTTTGTGACCAAAAGTCCTTATGACCATATAGCTATGACCATATATCCTATGACCAAATGTCTTATGACCAATAATCCTAAATCCGTGTTTAATGTCCCGTTAAGACAGATACCAACTCAAACTTCTATCACCACCCTCTCTAAAATCTAAGAACCCTCTCAATAAACAACATACCCTCTTATAAAGGCAACCTAAGCCTTTCTAAATGACCCTACATTGCAAAACCCTAAAATGTTACATGAATTTCAGAAACTGGTTACTTTGTCCTTTACTAACACATGCATTATTAAATGTATTATTAATTAATAATCAATGTACTCTTATTTTAATGAGTTGGGTAAAATAGTGTATTGTATCTATATTCCTAACACCAAAGTAACAATATATTAATCAATGTTCTTTTATGTTCTTCATTATATAGTAGTTAGAAAAAAAACAAAATATATATTGATATACATATAAAGGTTCAATTAGAAGTATTAAGAACATAAATATATATAATACGTTGCAAAACATTTTTTTTTACTTTGTGGCCTATACATATAGCATTCATATTTTAATTTAATTGCCACAAGATAGATGATCTTACATTAAGTGCCTGGCACTGTATAATAACATCTGATTGTATGAAGTAAGAAATGAACCAGCCAAGTACATTAGCATGAAAAAAATAAAAAATAAAAACTCAAGGTCATTATATCATTCAATCTTTCATACTGACAATACAACTTTTTAACATCACCACATTATGCATTAATTAAATTATACTTTAGAAAATATACAGAAACACATTATTGAATCTGCCAAGGTCTCAACAAAGTAGGAATTCCATGGACTATTTTGTCTGTTTACCTAGGATGTAATAAAGTATATCTATTATTTTATACATTTTATATATTTTGAACTACTTGTCAATCCAGTTTAAAACCTTTTTATTTTCCTTTCATTACTGCCTACCCCCTCCATCGCAGCTAACCTATATAGCTTTGCCTTACCACCCTATTAACCCCACACCAGTAATTTTAATAAAGATACCTACCCAGCTGCACCAACTACTAATAAGCAACAACAGCCACCATTGATATTAATCCTATCCACCCTGATTCACTAATGCATTGACTAACTACATTGGCTAAACTCCCACTGTAAATAAACTCTTGGGGGCCGATTTATGAAAGTGCGGATGAACATGATCCGCTGTAGTGATCATGTCCGCCGCACATCGATAAATGCAGACAGCATATGCTATGCAATGCTGCCCCCTGCATATTCACGGGCAATCGCCTCAGAGGCAGTGGGCGAGTTAAGGAGCAGCGGTCTTAAGACTACTGCTTCTTAACTCCTGTTTCCGGCGAGCCAGAAGGCTTGAGCAGAAACAGCTGCATCAAGCTCCATTCGGAGCTTGATGAATCGGCCCCTTGGTATGCTTTGTTGAAGAGTAAACCTAGGTAAGCTTATTGGAGCTTATGAGCATTCAAGTATCTTTAGCACTTAATGGCAACTTGCAACTTTGTATAACATTGCTTAAAACATTGTTGCAAACATTGCTTATATACAGTGCTAAATACAGATACACTTTCTTGAGCTCCAACAAGCCTGCCTAGGTTCGCTCTTCAACAAAGGATAGCAAAAGAAAAAAATTGATAATAGAAGTATTGTGTTTAACATTGTGCACTCTATCTAGACCATGAAAATTTAATTTTGACTTTATTACCCTTCAGGGACCCCTAAACAGACTAGGAGTCCCAAGTAGAACCAACAAAAGAGGTAGCTCTAAAAGCAATTAAGATAATACCCAAAGATAATAATCAAAGGATTATAAATCTATCCCTAAAAGATTATTTAAGTACATAAATAGCAAAAAATCTAAGAAGGACAATATAGGTACATTAAAATGCGTGGAGGTGGGGAAGATATTTGAAGGGATAATAAGGGATTATATTGATGAGCACATTCGTGTAAACACGATTATGAGTTCAAATCAGCATGCTTTCGTGAGAAATAGATCATGTCAAACTAATCTAATTAGATTCTATGGGGAAGTAAATAAAAATATAGAGAAAGGTGAATCAGTTGATGTGATATACTTAGATTTTGCAAAGGTATTTGATACAGTGCCACATGAGAGATTAATGCACAAAATTAAAGGGACACTGTACCCAAAACATTTCTTTCGTGATTCAGATTGAGCATGAAATTTTAAGCAACTTTCTAATTTACTCCTATTATCAAATGTTCTTCATTCTCTTGGTATCTTTATTTGAAATGCAAGAATGTAAGTTTAGATGCCGGCCCATTTTTGGTGAACAACCTGGGTTGTCCTTGCTGATTGGTGGATAAATTCATCCACCAATAAAAAAGTGCTGTCCAGAGTTCTGAAACCAAAAAAAAGCTCAGATGCCTTCTTTTTCAAATAATGATAGCAAGAGAAAGAAGAAAAATTGATAATAGGAGTAAATTAGAAAGTTGCTTAAAATTGCATGCTCTTTCTAAATTACAAAAGAAAAAAATTGGGTTCAGTGTCCCATTAAGGGACTGGGAATAGCTGAAAATGTTAGCTCATGGATAAATAACTGTATAAAAGATAGGGAGCAATGAGTAGTAGTGAATGGATCATACTCAGATTGGACAAAGGTAATCAGTGGAGTCCACCAGGGATCAGTACTGGGCCCTGTTCTTTTTAATATTTTTATAACTGACTTGGAGCAAGGGTTAAATAGCAACATCTCTATTTTTGCAGATGATACTAAGTAAGGTCATTAGGTCAGAGCAGGATGAACGTTCGTTACAAAGGGATCTGCAAAAAATAGAAGTATGGACAGGTAAATGGAAAATTAGATATAATAAAGGAAAATGCAAGGTTCTACATTTTAGAAGTAAAAATAAGCAGGTAACGCATTATTTAAATGGGACAAGACTTAGCCAAACAGAGGAGGAAAGGGATTTGGGAGTAGCAATAGATAACAAGCTAAAGATGGGTGCACAATGCAGGACAGCGGCTACAAAGGTTAATAAGATACGAGCATGTATTAAAAGAGGCATTGATTCAAGGGAGGAAAGAATAATTCTGTCACTATATAAATCCCTGGTAAGACCTCACCTTCAGTATGGAGTGCAGTTCTGGGGACCGATCGAAAAAAAAGATATTGCAGAACTAGAAAAGTTCAGAGAAGGGCAACAACGCTAATAAGGGGAATGGAGAATTTAAGATATGAGTTGAGGTGAGGCTAGCCAAACTGGTTCTGTTTTCTTTAGAAAAAAAAGGTGCTTGAGAGGTGACATGATTACTTTATATAAATATATTCAAGGCCCATATACAGAGATGGCAGAAGCTCTGTTTATTCCAAGAAAATTGTTTGTGACAAGAGGTCACAATTTAAGATTAGAGGAAAGGAGATTTAATCTCCTGCAACAGAAATGTTTTTTTACTGTAAGAGCAATAAAATTGTGGAACTCATTACCAAATGAGGTAGTGAATGCCAATACCCTAGATACATTTAAAAATTGACATAGACATTTCTGTCTAGAAAAAAAATTCATGGATATAATTGCTAGTATTAAATGGGTCACCTTTTAGTGGGATTATTTACGCTTAACTGGAGCTTTTTGTAAGTATTTTAGATTTGTATAGGTTGAACTCGATGAACTTTAGTCTTTTTTCAACCTCATCTACTATGTTACTATGTTACTATATTACCAAACATAAAGTTTATTAGGCAATTGAAATTTAATGTACAATTAGTACATTTTAAAATCCACATAAAATTAAATACCTTAACCATGAAATACTTTTGATATAAAATCCAATAAATTGCACTCTTGGATTAAATATATATAATAACAGCGCTGGTAATTAAAAACAATATTATAAAAAATATACATTCGAAATTTTGCGATGATTAATCATGTAAAGATCTTTGTATGATATTAGTAGAGTTTTTGTAGCCCTCTAGGTTAAATACAATCCTCTGTGTAGAGAAGTAATAAAGTCTACAATAGACCGGTGTAACTCACATTTAGATGGTGTCTCCCTCCACAAGGAGTGAGCCATTCCAGTCTTTTGATTGATGGTATCCATCACAATTTTGTAATCTTTGTGATGTCTCTCACCCACAACAGGCTAAGGTGTCTGACCTATGCAGGTGTCAGGCACCTACATAAATTTAAAAAATATAAATATTTTTTTGTGCTGCTGGTGACTTGTAGCAGTAGCACTATCTACTACTTTAACTTTATTTAAAGAGACAGTAAACACTTAGGGATTGTAATATAAAATGCTTTATTATATACAGGGAGTGCAGAATTATTAGGCAAGTTGTATTTTTGAGGATTAATTTTATTATTGAACAACAACCATGTTCTCAATGAACCCAAAAAACTCATTAATATCAACGCTGAATAGTTTTGGAAGTAGTTTTTAGTTTTTTTTTAGTTATAGCTATTTTAGGGGGATATCTGTGTGTGCAGGTGACTATTACTGTGCATAATTATTAGGCAACTTAACAAAAAACAAATATATACCCATTTCAATTATTTATTTTTACCAGTGAAACCAATATAACATCTCAACATTCACAAATATACATTTCTGACATTCAAAAACAAAACAAAAACAAATCAGTGACCAATATAGCCACCTTTCTTTGCAAGGACACTCAAAAGCCTGCCATCCATGGATTCTGTCAGTGTTTTGATCTGTTCACCATCAACATTGCGTGCAGCAGCAACCACAGCCTCCCAGACACTGTTCAGAGAGGTGTACTGTTTTCCCTCCTTGTAAATCTCACATTTGATGATGGACCACAGGTTCTCAATGGGGTTCAGATCAGGTGAACAAGGAGGCCATGTCATTAGATTTTCTTCTTTTATGCCCTTTCTTGCCAGCCACGCTGTGGAGTACTTGGATGCGTGTGATGGAGCATTGTCCTGCATGAAAATCATGTTTTTCTTGAAGGATGCAGACTTCTTCCTGTACCACTGCTTGAAGAAGGTGTCTTCCAGAAACTGGCAGTAGGACTGGGAGTTGAGCTTGACTCCATCCTCAACCCGAAAAGGCCCCACAAGCTCATCTTTGATGATACCAGCCCAAACCAGTACTCCACCTCCACCTTGCTGGCGTCTGAGTCGGACTGGAGCTCTCTGCCCTTTACCAATCCAGCCACGGGCCCATCCATCTGGCCCATCAAGACTCACTCTCATTTCATCAGTCCATAAAACCTTAGAAAAATCAGTCTTGAGATATTTCTTGGCCCAGTCTTGACGTTTCAGCTTGTGTGTCTTGTTCAGTGGTGGTAGTCTTTCAGCCTTTCTTACCTTGGCCATGTCTCTGAGTATTGCACACCTTGTGCTTTTGGGCACTCCAGTGATGTTGCAGCTCTGAAATATGGCCAAACTGGTGGCAAGTGGCATCTTGGCAGCTGCACGCTTGACTTTTCTCAGTTCATGGGCAGTTATTTTGTGCCTTGGTTTTTCCACACGCTTCTTGCGACCCTGTTGACTATTTTGAATGAAACGCTTGATTGTTCGATGATCACGCTTCAGAAGCTTTGCAATTTTAAGAGTGCTGCATCCCTCTGCAAGATATCTCACTATTTTTGACTTTTCTGAGCCTGTCAAGTCCTTCTTTTGACCCATTTTGCCAAAGCAAAGGAAGTTGCCTAATAATTATGCACACCTGATATAGGGTGTTGATGTCATTAGACCACACCCCTTCTCATTACAGAGATGCACATCACCTAATATGCTTAATTGGTAGTAGGCTTTCGAGCCTATACAGCTTGGAGTAAGACAACATGCATAAAGAGGATGATGTGGTCAAAATACTCATTTGCCTAATAATTCTGCACTCCCTGTATAGTAAAACAACCTTGCAATTTCCTTTTTTTTTTTTTTTTGCCACCTTTTCATGTAATTTAAGCCTAAGTACTTGACAGGCTTCAGAAGCATAATTCTAATTTGCAGTTTGTTATCTTATCTTGTATGCTGAAAGCAAACAATGGAGATTTTGTTATCATAATGATAGCGGTAAGCCCTGTCATCTTCAGACTCAAGTCCAGAATGGTTCCTCCAAATCAGCAAAGTAATGAGAGAAGTTTGACCGCTGAAAACAACTGCAGCAAAAATGTGTTAATCTGTTCTAATATAGTTCAGACTCCAGTGGCACGCCAATTAGTGCTTTAGCTTGCATGCAAACACTGACAGAAGTAAACTTTTAACATGCACGAGTTAGCAAGCGCATTACAAGTTCAAAGTAAAATTTTGCGCATGAGCGAAAGTCAACACAATCTAACTTGAGGACTTCCGATATCAGGACTGCTCTAATTTCTTCTCCCTATAGACTTTAATGGAGTGCGCAAACTGGAAAATAACCAACACTTATCACTTGCACGCTAAACCAACACCGCATTAGACCAACTGCGCTAACCTGAAGGTAATTATCAATATTTTACATTCCATAGTTCTCTTTATTTTTAAATAGATATTACTATAAATATATGAATATATCTAATGTATGTAATATATATATATATATATATATATATATATATATATATATATATATATATATACATATATATATATATATATATATATATATATATAGAGAGAGAGAGAGAGAGAGAGAGAGAGAGAGAGAGAGGTATAATCATATATCTACCTATCTATCTATATCTACTACAGGGAGTGCAGAATTATTAGGCAAATGAGTATTTTGACCACATCATCCTCTTTATGCATGTTGTCTTACTCCAAGCTGTATAGTCTTGAAAGCCTACTACCAATTAAGCATATTAGGTGATGTGCATCTCTGTAATGAGAAGGGGTGTGGTCTAATGACATCAACACCCTATATCAGGTGTGCATAATTATTAGGCAACTTCCTTTCCTTTGGCAAAATGGGTCAAAAGAAGGACTTGGCAGGCTCAGAAAAGTAAAAAATAGTGAGATATCTTGCAGAGGGATGCAGCACTCTTAAAATTGCAAAGCTTCTGAAGTGTGATCATCGAACAATCAAGCGTTTCATTCAAAATAGTCAACAGGGTCGCAAGAAGCGTGTGGAAAAACCAAGGCGCAAAATAACTGCCCATGAACTGAGAAAAGTCAAGTGTGCAGCTGCCAAGATGCCACTTGCCAGCAGTTTGGCCATATTTCAGAGCTGCAACATCACTGGAGTGCCCAAAAGCACAAGGTGTGCAATACTCAGAGACATGGCCAAGGTAAGAAAGGCTGAAAGACGACCACCACTGAACAAGACACACAAGCTGAAACGTCAAGACTGGGCCAAGAAATATCTCAAGACTGATTTTTCTAAGGTTTTATGGACTGATGAAATGAGAGTTAGTCTTGATGGGCCAGATGGATGGGCCCGTGGCTGGATTGGTAAAGGGCAGAGAGCTCCAGTCCGACTCAGACGCCAGCAAGGTGGAGGTGGAGTACTGGTTTGGGCTGGTATCATCAAAGATGAGCTTGTGGGGCCTTTTCGGGTTGAGGATGGAGTCAAGCTCAACTCCCAGTCCTACTGCCAGTTTCTGGAAGACACCTTCTTCAAGCAGTGGTACAGGAAGAAGTCTGCATCCTTCAAGAAAAACATGATTTTCATGCAGGACAATGCTCCATCACACGCGTCCAAGTACTCCACAGCATGGCTGGCAAGAAAGGGTATAAAAGAAGAAATTCTAATGACATTGCCTCCTTGTTCACCTGATCTGAACCCCATTGAGAACCTGTGGTCCATCATCAAATGTGAGATTTACAAGGAGGGAAAACAGTACACCTCTCTGAACAGTGTCTGGGAGGCTGTGGTTGCTGCTGCACGCAATGTTGATGGTGAACAGATCAAAATACTGACAGAATCCATGGATGGCAGGCTTTTGAGTGTCCTTGCAAAGAAAGGTGGCTATATTGGTCACTGATTTGTTTTTGTTTTGTTTTTGAATGTCAGAAATGTATATTTGTGAATGTTGAGATGTTATATTGGTTTCACTGGTAAAAATAAATAATTGAAATGGGTACATATTTGTTTTTTGTTAAGTTGCCTAATAATTATGCACAGTAATAGTCACCTGCACACACAGATATCCCCCTAAAATAGCTATAACTAAAAACAAACTAAAAACTACTTCCAAAACTATTCAGCTTTGATATTAATGAGTTTTTTGGGTTCATTGAGAACATGGTTGTTGTTCAATAATAAAATTAATCCTCAAAAATACAACTTGCCTAATAATTCTGCACTCCCTGTATATAAATATATATATATTATACTATCCTACGCTTCATGACTATCAGTTCTGTTATAATTCTGCGCCCATATACAGACTATGATACACAATAAACGCATTTTATTATTACAATCCAACACCTCTGCAGATGAATAAGGGTATGATATGCACGTTATAATTCTTCACTCAAAGGTTCACAATTTATTGTTGAAATATGCTTGTGTTATTATTTCTGTAATTGTGCATTTTGCTTAAGTTATGGATGTTCTGATTATTTCAACATTTTTATATTTTTCTTTTTTTCATTGTTGTGTTTCCCTTGGTAACAGTGAGTGCTGTATGTGATCACCATGACAACCACATTTTGGCACAATTCTGTATGTTGGGGGTGGGGCTTATCATCTTTTATTATGTTTGTTATTTCACTGTTTGTTTGGTCTGAGGAAGGGGTGTTGTACCCGGAAACATCACTTCTATAAAGTTTTTTCCATATAAGCTCAGTGAGTGCGGATATTTTTGTTGCATTTGAATTGAATCCACATTTCCTGACACCCTGGCAGTTGCCTGTATAAGGTGAGAGTGCTAGTCCATTTTGGGACGTTTTATATATATATGGATATTGGGATTTGGCACCCACTAATTGATTTAGGTGTAACAGACCTCACCCTGACTTTTATATCTCTTCACTTTTCCATGGTACACGGGCACTAGAGGTCCACACCAATCATCTGCTTTTAATGGATTCAGGAATTATAGATAACACAGATACTGAGGTAACCACGTTGGATTTGGGCACTTTTGCCTTCTCGGCTGACGATGCAGCAAGAATCCTGGTGGATATAGAGGAAGTTGAACAAAGTTAGCTGGCACCCACAAATATTTACCATTCCTACTTAAAATTGATGAAGAAGGAGTTTGACTTGGAAAAGCATGCCAAATACCTCTCAAAATATTATAGGAGTAGTATGATCCCGTGTGGATCTAGGATACGCAATGTACCAACTATTGGGAGAAACAATCCATCCTTTTGCATCAAATGGTTCCAAATTCTTAACAAATGCTCCATGGACCTTATCCTCTTGGTAATAGAGGAACTGAGAAATCTTACCATAAAGTTGAGAGCAGAACTTACAACATTTAAAGATAAACAGGAACACATCCTAAGAGATGATAAGACAGAAGATTGGCTGGAAAAATTAAGAGTCCAGATGGACACATACAGAAAAGAATTACTGGCCTTTAAAAATAGGAAATTGGATACGGTGACTGAGGATTACAAAGAAAAACTGGTATACTCTTGGCAATCAGGGACCCAGGTTCACAGATCTTACCGCCCACAGAGGAGATTCTATGCAAGAAGAACATGGGCCACTGTGGATAGTAGTTCAGGTTCTGATAATGAAACCGGCATGAGACCTGGTACAACACATACTGACAACAGGTTTTTCAGGGGGTCACTACCGATCTGGTGGCACAAGAAGAGGAAACACAGAGCGAACCCGCAGTGGGGGAGACGTAAAAGGATGCCCCCCGTCCATCAACATAGAACCTGAAGATATTGTACTCAACAGTACAATATAGTAGCCACATACTCACGGACGTTGAAAGTCAGGTCCTCAATAAGGGCCTTTCCTTTATTCCTACTAAAAGGATGAGTGAATTTGATACTTATGTGGACGGCTATGGGGTCAAATATGGCCCCGGCCTATGCAAACCTCCTTATGGACTTTTACGAAAACAAAGTATTGAACATCTACTCCAATCCACACATACAATTCTTCAAGAGGTATATTGATGATTTGCTGATGGTGTTGTGTAGAGGATCAGCCGAATCTTTGATGGAATGGACCAATGTGATCAACTCTATAGACTCAACAGTGAGATTCAAGATGTCTTTTGATAAAGAACAAATTGATTTTTTGGACTTAAAATTATATAAAAGTGGGGGACTACTGAAGTCCACCTTATTTTGGAAAGAAACAGACAGAAACTCCCTCCTCTACGCTAAGATCTGTCATCCAAAGAATCTTATCAAAGCCATACCTAAAGGACAGATGATGCGTGTTATCAGGAATAATACTGATGATTCCTTATGGGAAACACAATTAAACTAAATGAGCGATAGATTCATACAAAGAGGATATCATCCTGACCTCATCAAACAAACCAGAGAAGATTTGGAAAGGTTAAAACAAAAGGATCTGCTCAACACTCTACGAGAAGTATTAAGGACCAACAATTATCTTTTTTGACCATTTTTTGTCCACAAACCGAAAGGATACAGAGGAGCATCAAACAACACTGGGGAATCATTGACAGTGACCCCACACTTCCTTTTGAACAACCACCTAGAGTCACGTATAAAAGGGCCCATAATATGAAAGATATGCTCATGAATACAGACCCCAGCCACTGTTATGTGAATAGAACTTGGCTATCTACATCTAAGAAGGGTTGCTACAGATGCCCGTCCTGTACTACTTGTAATTTGATGATTCCGGGACTGGAATTTAGACACCCCCATACCAACTGCAAATATCAAATACAATTCTTCCTGACTTGTACAACCACTCTTGTGGTATATCTATTGAACTGTCCATGTGGAAGGTTTTATGTGGGCAAAACCTGTGACGACACAAGGACAAGGATGGCTAACCACCGCTCAGCCATTGGACAAGCATTGAAATCAGGAAAGTCAGACCAACCAGTGGCACGCTACTTTTTGGACAAAGGACACTCTGTCACAGATCTTAGGTTTAGACTTATTGATCACATTCCACCACTAAAGAGAGGGGGAGACAGAGCAACAGCACTGTTAAGGTACGAATCAAGATGGACTTATGAACTCAATGCAGTTTCTCCAAATGGCCTTAACATTAATAATGATTGGCATTGTGTTTTATAATATATTTTTATAATATATTTATTTTTATAGTATATTTCTTTGTAACATATTGTTTGTAACAGGTATTATAAAATGTTCTTTATAACATGTCCGTAAAACATGTTCTTTATAATATTCTGCTTTTCAGGTCTTTTTTTGCTTTTTTTGGGGGGGGGGGGGGGGGGGCTTTCTATATCATCATTATTCTTCTGCTATGTATATATTCTGTGCTTCTGATATTATCACCTAGTGGGCTTGCTCCTGTTAATCTGACAATTTAGGCAATAGGCTCATGTTACACCTATGCATAATCATGGACTGACACTACTTATTAGGTATCTAGTATATATAGGCTCACATATATTGAGTATATATTTTCATATATCTGCTATTAAGATAAGTTACATCCACATACCCATGAGTACTGTATTTTATGATATAGATGGTATGATACCTATCTTGAGACCTACTTATATGAGATATGCGCATTAGTTCTTAGTAGACATTCAATTAGAAATTGTACATACTAGGGTTACTCACATATCATGATACTATTTGACCTGGAGGTTTAAGTCTATATTCCCTGGCTCACCTGTTTAGTTCACACCCCTGTCTAGCCAGATATAGGGATAACCATATAACACAATTTGGTACAGTTGTGGGTATAGTTACAAAATTATTTTAATTTATGGTCGTTTTTGACATCATATCCCATATCCTTTGAGAAGTGTTATTAGTATGTGGCTATAGGTGCAGGGTAGAGATTGTTTTGGGCATTCAACATAGCCCTATTGGGGAGCCCTGTATAAAATCGTAACTTGAGGGGCGTGACATGATAAAGTGGATGATGACACTCACCCACACTCACGTGACCAGAACTAACACAGGGAGCAATGCAGTGCAGGGCTTCTATACGGGTGATACGTACAGTGTTGCAAGTAGGTAACTCCTCACTATGTCCCTGTATTTGGGATAGTCTGTACATTGTGTGTATATATACTTTGAACCACTACGTAACTAGCAATAGCCCATACTATCCTACGCTTCATGGCTATCAGTTCTGTTATAATTCTGCGCCCATATACAGACTATGATACATAATAAACGCATTTTAGTATTACAATCCAACACCTCTGCAGATGAATAAGGGTGTGATATGCACGTTATAATTCTTTGCTCAAAGGTTCACAATTTATTGTTGAAATATGCTTGTGTTATTATTTCCGTAATTGTGCATTTTGCTTAAGTTATGGATGTTCTGATTATTTCAACATTTTTATATTTTTCTTTTTTTCATTGTTGGGTTTCCATTGGTAACAGTGCTGTATGTGATCACCATGACAACCACATTTTGGCGCAATTCTGTATGTTGGGGGTGGGGCTTATCATCTTTTATTATGTTTGTTATTTCACTGTTTTTTTGGTCTGAGGAAGGGGTGTTGTACCCCAAAACGTCACTTCTATAAAGTTTTTTTTCCATATAAGCCCAGTGAGTGTGGATATTTTTGTTGCATTATATATATATATATATATATATATATATACAGGAATATCTATTTAAAATTACATAAAATATTTCCCCTATAAGAACATTGGAATGTAAAGTATGTACAGTACATACACAATACATCACATTATTAAATATTACAAATTTTAAAAAATGAATGTTCTGGTTTTTGGTATTTGAGTAGAAAGGGCTCCAAAGTGTGTGTGTGTGTATATATATATATATATATATATATATATATATATATATATATATATATATCGGCCAGGGTGCTATAATGTTTAAATGTAGATTCGTAGAAATAAGCACTCACTGGTCTTCAGGCATCAGTGACAAAAAGGCTTTATTTAGTGTGACATTTCAGGACTAGATGCTGTCCCTTCCTCTGAGAAACAACAAGTGCGGAAACAAGACTTATAAAGACCTAGGGAACCCTCCCCCAAAAGCACAGCCAATCACGGCTGACAGTGTGCAAAAAATGCTCCAATGCAGAATACTTAACAATTAGCAATCAGAAAGGTATGGTGTTGTAATGAGTGATAAACCGTATACTGTGAAAATATAAAAGTGGTTAAGTGCATCCACCTCTCAGTGATCCGATCAGCTATAGCCCAAACTACAAATCACCAAACTATAATAAAATAAAAATCTTTGTCGCCTGCTTGTAATAAATGCAAAGAAAATGCGAGCCGTACATAATGAGAGCGTCCATCGGAGGAACTAGCCAATAGTATTCGCCAGGGCATGAGTCATCATTACAATTCTCCAATCGTAAGAGGATAGCCGGGAGACCGAATGGAATACAAAACAAACCTCTGATTGGTTAAAATTTGTAAGCTCAGACCAACCAGGATGTGATGTAACAGACCAGCCTCTGGCAACTTCAGGAAGAGGCGTCATAGCAGGGGGCGTGTCATGTCACCCGATAACCAATACAAAGATGTAAATAGAGAGCCGGAGCAGTCCTATACATCAGAATCTCAAAAATATTTAATCAGGTCAATACACCCACCACTATGGGATGTGATCATAGTATAAGGGGCAAGAGTATACTATATATCTGACAATGGTGCACCCAAAGTGTTAAGAACCGTAACATCTGAGAAAGCATACGTGGGACAAAATGACCTGTCAATAAACAAAAGGAATAAATGAATGATTATATCAAATGTGGATAATATATTATACACGAAATAAATGTAAATATGAATGGGATAACCATTTATGAAAGCCATAGAGGCCAAAAAATTATGGATAAGACACCGCAACAGGTACAAACCATAGACACTAATGACTCAACAATCATAGGAGCTGAATTCAGACTGGACACATATGCAGGGCTGTAACCCAGCAAGTAAACCCCTATATCGTATCAAATCATAAAAAATGAAGAGGCTATATATAACCCAAAGGCCTATTGAGACATCCATGGGAGTATAATTTAAGTTTAACCAGTGTTGACAAAATTATAAATCTAAGAGACCAGGGATACAAATGTTAAAAATTACAAATTAAAACCAGTCTATAGCACGCATCAATTATGGACTGTGTGTTCATGAGATCATGAGCTGATTAGACCCAAAGTGTGGATGGTACAAAAACCCACTAATAGAAATGAAAAAAATTAAAAAGGTACGGGCTACAGATATCAACTAAAGACAAACATGAAAAAAATAAAAATAAATACTAGTGGTCTGAAAGTGAGTTCAGACCGGATGGGAGGGGTAGGGTAAATACTCAATCCTTACTGTAGGAAAACCTAGGTTACTACAAAAGGCAGTGCCAAGTACTAAGAAAGTATTAAGAGTAAGGAGAAGGAAAGAATTACTTTATGCACACTTATAATGTATAGTTGAGGATTATACCACATTTATTAAACAGGGAAAGGGGTGAGTAAAGAGGGAGCACTGAATATAAAATTTAACTTTTAATATACTGTACCTAAATTAAAAAGGAAAAACTAAGACACACATTAAAATCATTTAAAAGACAAACAAGATACATGTGTCTGCCCTCTGTTGAAAGGGGAAATAGTGCTCAGTCCATATATATATATTAATTTCACACTTGTGTAACAGGGTTTGGCCTAGGCCCACAATTACCCCTGTGGGTCTTTACCCCAGCTACCTCCATGTGCTCTGCAGGCTGATTCTGAGTCTCCGCTACCTGGGAGTTGGGGTACATGACTGTGGCAGTGCCTCCACCTGACTGGGCATCCAGGGCAAGAATGGGTTTCCCAGACAGGAACATAATAAATAACTACAACACACACAGTAATAACAGTAAAACAGTATGAACATGTATTAAAGCATTATGGCAAATAAAAAATAAGGCAAGAAATACAGTGGCTAACTAACACACCAACTCTCTCTAACCAGGCCCAGCACCCTCCCAAACCACCTGAGAACCCACCCTCAGGCTTCACCCTAATGGCTGATGGGTACCAGTTGGTGCACAGAAATGTTGGGGCCCTTTAAGGTAATCCACATGCATTTAAACAGTTACAGCTCATAGGAAACTGCAATCCACAGGAAGAGCTGTTTATAAGTTTATGTGATGGACAGAATGCCCTGTCAGTATGACAAGGAGAGAGGATACTTCTTACCACTAAACAGGATTCATCTGCACAGGCTGACAGAAAACTCCAAGGTCTGCCAGTCATTTACTTTGTCTGCATTCTTCTCCACAGCTCTCTCACAGGGTCAGACTGCAGCTGGCAGCATACACTAAATCAGCAGAGGAATGCTGTTACTTTACAAGATGAAGTCTGCAGCTCTCTCACAGAGTCAGACTGCAGCTGGCAGCATACACTAAATCAGCAGAGGAATGCTGTTACTTTACAAGATGAAGTCTGCAGCTCTCTCACAGCCAGGCCTCACACACACACACCTTCACTGCTCTGACATGTCTGCTTCCTCCTGTGTCTTACACTCTTCTTTCAGTTTCACTTGATCACATGACCAACCAGTCTAATAGTTGCCTAGGCAACTTCTCCTGCAGATTGTATACAGGTGCAAAAGTTCACAGGAAAATGTTCAACAGGAAGGGCTACATTCTCCCCCTCGTAAAATCCTTGCCTTCCACTGGCAAGGTTCCACCAAGAGGTAAATTGAAAAAACAAAACATATAAATAATAATAAATGCACTAACAGTCCTATAAACAAATGATAACTATCTTACAGTTTATTCTAGTACAGAGGGGTTCAAACATTCATAATGTCCGCAACCGCATACAGAAAATCAACTATTTTAGACTGTACCTGGGGCATATGTACATAACTGGGTTCTCCGACTTGATCATAAGTAAGAACCCTGGGAGGCTGTCATATTCTAGTACCCAGTCTCTGTTCTCTCTGAGGAAGTCCAGAATGTGCCTGGGAATCTTCAGCTCTGGCCACTTGGGTGGGGAGGTCACCAGATGCTTGAGACCCTGGCTCTCCCATGATACAAGAGTCTCTTTTTGGGGTCCCAGGCACAAAGTTGGGGCTGTTGGGATTCAATGTAGAGGAGGCTAAGGGAGGAGAGGAAGGAAAGTGCTGTGTTTCCTCAGCAGGAGGAGACCACCATTGATCATCAGCACTAAGAGCTTCTGGAGTCTCTATTGCCTCATTTTCAGGACTCTCCGTTGTGCTTTTCTCCCATTCACTAATACTCCCTTCCTCTTCATCGATATAGGCTATTGGTAGTAGATGGTTCCTATGCCAAGCTTTGATCCGGCCTTCTGGGCCTTTTATATTATACACTGGCAGCCCCTTTAGCTTAGACACAACTTCAAATAGGGTATCCTTCCATCTGTCTGCTAATTTGTGTTTCTCAGGTACCCCTAGATTCCGGAGGAGAACCTTATCTCCCGCTTGGACTTCCCGATGCTTCACTTTAGTATCTTATCTTCTTTTGTTGCGTTCCTCCATTTTTGCCACAGCTTGAGTGGCCAACTCGTAGGCACTGTGAAGGTTTTGTCTGAGGGTCCTCACATGCTGGAAGTGAGAGTCTGACTTTGTCCCATCTGGGGACACCCCCAACCGGACATCTATCGGTAGTCTGGCTTCCTTTCCAAACATTAGGAAATAGGGTGAGAATCCTGTAGACTCATGCCTTGTGCAATTATATGAGTGGACCATTGCTTCTACATGCTTACTCCAGGACCGCTTCTCCACTTGTTTCAGAGTCCCGAGCATATCTAGGAGTGTCCTATTAAAACGCTCAGGCTGGGCATCACCCTCAGGGTGGTAGGGTGTTGTTCTGGACTTGTGAACCTGCAACATATCCAACAGTTCTTTGATCAGCTTACTCTCAAAGTCACTACCTTGATCAGAATGTATTCGATTGGGCAGACCGTAGTGCATAAAATATTTCTGCCAGAGGACCTTGGCTACGGTCACAGCCTTCTGGTCTTTAGTGGGAAAAGCCTGAGCGTATCTGGTGAAATGGTCTGTTACTACCAGAACATTGCCAATTCCGGTAGTATCATTCTCAATACATAGATAGTCCATGCACACAAGATCCAGGGGTCCTGTACTTCTCATGTGGCCCATAGGGGCAGCTCTCACAGGCAGAGTCTTTCTCTGAATACATCTTCTGCAGCTCTTCACATAATGTTCAACATGTTCTCTCATGCGAGGCCAATAGAACCGGTCTTGTACCAGGCCATAGGTCTTGTCTACCCCAAGATGCCCATGTTGATCATGGAGGGCTCTTAGGACCATTCCCCGATATCTATGAGGTAACACTAGCTGCTTTCAACCAGGGTGGTCATGGTATTTTATAATTCTATAAAGGATTCTGTTACGGTTGCCTCCAGGCTAGCTGGAAGTTGGACCGTAGAAAAGGATGCTCCTAGCGCTCACCAAAGGAGCAGCAGCACCGTGGACACTATAACTGCTGCGTAGCCACCATAAGTAATGCAGACTCTATGAACCACCGCTGCTGGGCTGGTATCTCGCCGTCTGCTCTGCGCCCTGGACCTATGACCAGGCTCCAGTAGGTGAACCTCTTCCTTCTGTAGCAATCCCTGTAGCTAAGGGAGTATGAAAAACATAGCAATCCCTGTAGTGATATAAGCTGTATCCTACAAACATGAGTCAAAGCTTCAAGTTAGAGGGTCAACATAGGTCTGATGTGCTGGAGCACACAGCCTGCTTTTATTCAGGTTACATGCAAACAGGACACTCTCAGGGGGAGGCATAAAATCCCCCATCACACATTTGATATTAGATAGAGAGACACTCCCTTTGACAGGCCACAACATTTACTTCAGCAGATAACATTACACACAATAAAACAATGCAGTCCACCTTATCAATACTAGTCTGATTAGACAATGGGAAAGTTGATCACTAAACCTAATTAGAGCTAATCCCAGCAGACTTGTATTTAGAATAGGTTTCTTGAAGCTGAACAAAATTTAACTCTTAATGGCACACAATGAAACTGAACCAAGTGGGAGAAAGCCAGGGACAAGTCATTTCACAGGTCTGGGGACATAGTCTTAAAGGGGCATTGTTCATCAAAGTCACAATATGTCCCCAGATGGTTCTTAAAGGGCCACACACACCCAACAAAAGTCAATATGTCCTCAGGGGCACAATCTTCCAGGGGCCATAGTCATGTGGAAGGAGGCTGGCAAATAGGCTTCTCCAAAATCCAGGGAAGCAGGGCAATTTTTCATTTAAAGGGCCAGTTACAAACAGCAGTTTGTAACAGATTCCATCTTCTAGATGTAGTTTACTCCATTCTCTCCGGTACAAATCTCTTTGTCCAATGGGAAGGGAGCTCAGTAATTTAGGGTTCTTGGCTCTCATTGCCTTGAGGACTGTCCCTATATACCAGTCCTGTGACTGGGCTTTCTTCTTGTCTTCATTGGTTATGTGAGACCACTGTTGGAGCATTGCTGGAGCACAGAATACCTCTGGTACAGCTTCTGGGGAGTGACATATGGAATCTATTCCTCTGAGTTCAGAGAACTCATCCTGCCTCTCAGCCACTACATATGTTTGGCACAGGGCTCCTACCCCAGGCACAGGGATTTCTTCCCATTCCTCCTTTTCTTCATGAGGAGGAAGTCCAGGTCTGCGGGACAGAGCATCCACACTGACATTCTTAGGGCCTGGCTTGTATTTAAGGCTGAAACTATAGTTTGACAATGCTGCCAGCCACCTATGCCCTGTGGCATCCAGCTTTGCTGTTGTTTGAATATAAGTAAGCGGATTGTTATCCGTCCTTACCTCGAATGTTGCTCCATATAAATAGTCATGTAACTTGTCCACAATTGCCCACTTGAGCGCCAAGAATTCTAGCTTATGGACCGGATAGTTTTTCTCTGCACCAGTTAGACTTCTACTTATGTAGGCCACTGGTCTTAACCCTTCCGGGTAGCTCTGATGCAATACGGCCCCTAGGCCTTCCATACTGGCATCAACATGGAGCACATATGGTTTCTCAGGATCTGAATATGCCAATACAGGAGCTTCTGTGAGTCTTTTCTTCAAGATTAAGAAGGCTTCTTCGCATCCTGAGGTCCATTTCTTTCCGAAGGAGTCTTTAGGACTTGGCGCCTTAACACCCTCTATAGCAGAGGTAGTCTTTAACAGGTTGTATAGCTCTCGAGCAATCTTTGAATAGTCTTTCACAAACCTCTGGTAGTAACCGCAGAATCCAAGAAATGAGCGCAGCTCACTGATGTTATCTGGCCTGGGCCAGTTCATCACCGCTTCAATTTTGGTCGGGTCAGTTGTCACACCTTGTGTGGAAACAATGTGACCTACATATGTAACAGAGTTCTGGGCAAACCGACATTTGTCTATTGATAATTTCAGACCCTCTGCTTGGAGTCGATCCAACACCTTCAGCAATCGCTGTTCGTGCTCTTCTGGTGTCCTTCCAAACACTATGAGGTCATCAAGAAGGCTTCTTCGCATCCTGAGGTCCATTTCTTTCCGAAGGAGTCTTTAGGACTTGGCGCCTTAACACCCTCTATAGCAGAGGTAGTCTTTAACAGGTTGTATAGCTCTCGAGCAATCTTTGAATAGTCTTTCACAAACCTCTGGTAGTAACCGCAGAATCCAAGAAATGAGCGCAGCTCACTGATGTTATCTGGCCTGGGCCAGTTCATCACCGCTTCAATTTTGGTCGGGTCAGTTGTCACACCTTGTGCGGAAACAATATGACCTACATATGTAACAGAGTTCTGGGCAAACCGACATTTGTCTATTGATAATTTCAGACCCTCTGCTTGGAGTCGATCCAACACCTTCAGCAATCGCTGTTCGTGCTCTTCTGGTGTCCTTCCAAACACTATGAGGTCATCAAGATAGACTAGGCACTCTTTGGGATTCATATCCCCCACAGTCTTCTCCATCAGCCATTGAAAGGTGGCGGGAGCTCCAGTGACCCCTTGGGGCATCCTTGTAAACTCGTAGAATCCCAAGGGACAGATGAAAGCTGTCTTTTCCTGATCCTCCTTCTTCATGGGTACCTGATAATACCCAGACCTCAAGTCCAGAACGCTGAACCACTGGCTTCCAGAAAGGGCATCTAGCAGATCTTCTATCCGTGGCAGAGTAGATTGATTCTTTTTCCTAACTACCACTATGGGTGAGGCATATGGACTTCTGGACTCTCTAATAATGCCAGATTCTTCCATCTGTTTGACTATATCCCGGACATCTTCCACATCTCGAGGGGGTATTCTCCTTGATCTTTCTCTGAAAGGAGCTGGGTCAGAAAGTCTGATAGCATGTGTGGCACTCTTTGCACATCCCACATCCATTTCTTTCCTGGAGAAGACTTTCTCTCGATTAGCCAATTTGGATCAGAGGCTATCTCTCCACTTTTGTGGTAGAGGAGAATCTTCCAGTTCAAAAACTATAGGTCCTTCATGATCACCTCCCTGTTCTGCCTTTACAGACATTACTGAAGAGACTTGGTCCAACAAGTGAATCACACCAATCTTCTGGTGACGATCAATTCTGATCTCTTTCTTTTCATTATCGGAAAATCTTTACACCAGTGATTCCGCCAGTCTTTCACCTCAGTCCACCCCTTTTTTGCATCCTCCTCAGGGAAGGACTCAATGAGGTATTGCCTGGTTCCTCCTGATATTTCATGGTGCATAGATGCTATGGCTCATAGAGTCTTAGGCCTAGATTTGGAGTTCGGCGGTAGCCGTCAAAAACAGCGTTAGAGGCTCCTAACGCTGGTTTTAGGCTACCGCCGGTATTTGGAGTCAGTGATTAAAGGGTCTAACGCTCACTTTTCAGCCGCGACTTTTCCATACCGCAGATCCCCCTACGCCATTTGCGTATCCTATCTTTTCAATGGGATCTTTCTAACGCCGGTATTTAGAGTCGTTTCTGAAGTGAGCGTTAGAGCTCTAACGACAAAATTCCAGCCGCCTGAAAATAGCAGGAGTTAAGAGCTTTCTGGCTAACGCCGGTTCATAAAGCTCTTAACTACTGTACCCTAAAGTACACTAACACCCATAAACTACCTATATACCCCTAAACCGATGTCCCCCCACATCGCCACCACTCGATTTAAATTTTTAACCCCTAATCTGCCGACCGCCACCTACGTTATACTTATGTACCCCTAATCTGCTGCCCCTAACCCCGCCGACCCCTGTATTACATTTATTAACCCCTAACCTGCCCCCCACAACGTCGCCGCCAGCTACTTAAAATAATTAACCCCTAATCTTCCGACCGCAAAGCGCCGCCACCTACGTTATCCCTATGTACCCCTAATCTGCTACCCCTAACACCGCCGACCCCTATATTATATTTATTAACCCCTAATCTGCCCCCCTCAACGTCGCCGACACCTGCCTACACTTATTAACCCCTAATCTGCCGAGCGGACCTGAGCGCTACTATAATAAAGTTATTAACCCCTAATCCGCCTCACTAACCCTATCATAAATAGTATTAACCCCTAATCTGCCCTCCCTAACATCGCCGACACCTACCTTCAATTATTAACCCCTAATCTGCCGAGCGGACCTCACCGCTATTCTAATAAATTGATTAACCCCTAAAGCTAAGTCTAACCCTAACACTAACACCCCCCTAAGTTAAATATAATTTAAATCTAACGAAATTAATTAACTCTTATTAAATAAATGATTCCTATTTAAAGCTAAATACTTACCTGTAAAATAAATCCTAATATAGCTACAATATAAATTATAATGATATTATAGCTATTTTAGGATTAATATTTATTTTACAGGCAACTTGGTATTTATTTTAACCAGGTACAATAGCTATTAAATAGTTAAGAACTATTTAATAGCTACCTAGTTAAAATAATAACAAATTTACCTGTAAAATAAATCCTAACCTAAGATATAATTAAACCTAACACTACCCTATCAATAAAATAATTAAATAAACTACCTACAATTACCTACAATTAACCTAACACTACACTATCAATAAATTAATTAAACACAATTCCTACAAATAAATACAATTAAATAAACTAGCTAAAGTACAAAAAATAAAAAAGAACTAAGTTACAAAAAATAATAAAATATTTACAAACATAAGAAAAATATTACAACAATTTTAAACTAATTACACCTACTCTAAGCCCCCTAATAAAATAACAAAGCCCCCCAAAATAAAAAATTCCCTACCCTATTCTAAATTAAAAAAGTTACAAGCTCTTTTACCTTACCAGCCCTGAACAGGGCCCTTTGCGGGGCATGCCCCAAGGATTTCAGCTCTTTTGCCTGTAAAAAAAAACATACCATACCCCCCCCCCCAACATTACAACCCACCACCCACATACCCCTAATCTAACCCAAACCCCCCTTAAATAAACCTAACACTAAGCCCCTGAAGATCTTCCTACCTTGTCTTCACCATACCAGGTTCACCGATCCGTCCTGGCTCCAACATCTTCATCCAACCCAAGCGGGGGTTGGCGATCCATCATCCGGTGCTGAAGAGGTCCAGAAGAGGCTCCAAAGTCTTCCTCCTATCCGTCAAGAAGAGGACATCCGGACCGGCAAACATCTTCTCCAAGCGGCATCTTCAATCTTCTTCCATCCGGTGCGGAGCGGGTCCATCTTGAAGCAGGCGACGCGGATCCATCCTCTTCTTCCGTTGTCTCCCGACGAATGACGGTTCCTTTAAGGGACGTCATCCAAGATGGCGTCCCTCGAATTCCGATTGGCTGATAGGATTCTATCAGCCAATCGGAATTAAGGTAGGAATTTTCTGATTGGCTGATGGAATCAGCCAATCAGAATCAAGTTCAATCCGATTGGCTGATCCAATCAGCCAATCAGATTGAGCTCGCATTCTATTGGCTGATCGGAACAGCCAATAGAATGCGAGCTCAATCTGATTGGCTGATTGGATCAGCCAATCGGATTGAACTTGATTCTGATTGGCTGATTCCATCAGCCAATCAGAAAATTCCTACCTTAATTCCGATTGGCTGATAGAATCCTATCAGCCAATCGGAATTCGAGGGACGCCATCTTGGATGACGTCCCTTAAAGGAACCGTCATTCGTCGGGAGACAACGGAAGAAGAGGATGGATCCGCGTCGCCTGCTTCAAGATGGACCCGCTCCGCACCGGATGGAAGAAGATTGAAGATGCCGCTTGGAGAAGATGTTTGCCGGTCCGGATGTCCTCTTCTTGCCGGATAGGAGGAAGACTTTGGAGCCTCTTCTGGACCTCTTCAGCACCGGATGATGGATCGCCAACCCCCGCTTGGGTTGGATGAAGATGTTGGAGCCAGGACGGATCGGTGAACCTGGTATGGTGAAGACAAGGTAGGAAGATCTTCAGGGGCTTAGTGTTAGGTTTATTTAAGGGGGGTTTGGATTAGATTAGGGGTATGTGGTTGGTGGGTTGTAATGTTGGGGGGGGGTATGGTATGTTTTTTTTTACAGGCAAAAGAGCTGAAATCCTTGGGGCATGCCCCGCAAAGGGCCCTGTTCAGGGCTGGTAAGGTAAAAGAGCTTGTAACTTTTTTAATTTAGAATAGGGTAGGGAATTTTTTATTTTGGGGGTCTTTGTTATTTTATTAGGGGGCTTAGAGTAGGTGTAATTAGTTTAAAATTGTTGTAATATTTTTCTTATGTTTGTAAATATTTTATTATTTTTTGTAACTTAGTTCTTTTTTATTTTTTGTACTTTAGCTAGTTTATTTAATTGTATTTATTTGTAGGAATTGTGTTTAATTAATTTATTGATAGTGTAGTGTTAGGTTAATTGTAGGTAATTGTAGGTAGTTTATTTAATTAATTTATTGATAGGGTAGTGTTAGGTTTAATTATATCTTAGGTTAGGATTTATTTTACAGGTAAATTTGTTATTATTTTAACTAGGTAACTATTAAATAGTTCTTAACTATTTAATAGCTATTGTACCTGGTTAAAATAATTACAAAGTTGCCTGTAAAAGAAATATTAATCCTAAAATAGCTATAATATAATTATAATTTATATTGTAGCTATATTAGGATTTATTTTACAGGTAAGTATTTAGCTTTAAATAGGAATAAGTTATTTAATAAGAGTTAATTTATTTTGTTAGATGTAAATTATATTTAATTTAGGGGGGTGTTAGTATTAGGGTTAGACTTAGCTTTAGGGGTTAATACATTTATTATAGTAGCGGTGAGGTCCGCTCGGCAGATTAGGGGTTAATAATTGAAGGTAGGTGTCGGCGATGTTAGGGAGGGCAGATTAGGGGTTAATACTATTTATGATAGGGTTAGTGAGGCGGATTAGGGGTTAATAACTTTATTGTAGTAGCGCTCAGGTCCGCTCGGCAGATTAGGGGTTAATAAGTGTAGGCAGGTGTCGGCGACGTTGAGGGGGGCAGATTAGGGGTTAATAAATATAATATAGGGGTCGGCGATGTTAGGGCAGCAGATTAGGGGTACATAGGGATAACGTAGGTTGCGGTGGTTTACGGAGCGGCAGATTAGGGGTTAAAAAAAATATGCAGGGGTCAGCGATAACGGGGGCGGAAGATTAGGGGTTAATAAGTGTAAGGCTAAGGGTGTTTAGACTCGGGGTACATGTTAGAGTGTTAGGTGCAGACGTAGGAAGTGTTTCCCCATAGGAAACAATGGGGCTGCGTTAGGAGCTGAACGCTGCTTTTTTGCAGGTGTTAGGTTTTTTTCAGCTCAAACAGCCCCATTGTTTCCTATGGGAGAATCGTGCACAAGCACGTTTTTGAGGCCGGCCGCGTCCGTAAGCAACTCTGGTATCGAGAGTTGCATTTGCGGTAAAAATGCTCTACGCTCCTTTTTTGGAGCCTAACGCAGCATTTGTTTAAACTCTCGATACCAGAGTTAAATTTATGGTGCGGCCAGAAAAAAGCCCGCGGAGCGTTAACAGCCCTTTTACCGCCGAACTCCAAATCTAGGCCTTAGTCTCTCCAGGCCTTACAAATAAAGGTTCTTTCCCCGAGTAGTGGCATGATCCTGGTCTAGCTTGTAGGGCTAGTCGATGGCACTCTTTCCCTAGAACAGGGCTGACTTCCATCAGTCTGGTTAGAGATACATCTCCCACTTCAGTTAGGTAGGCCCTGAACATGTCCTGCACCATTCTTGCGTTGGTACCCAAAATTATTGGGGCGCACATTGTTTTCTTCATGGAGCATACAAGAGCTTCCAATTCCATAGGGCAGATCATTCCTGTGTTTAACTGTGGGATGGTTATTGTCACTCTTATACATCCCTCTACAGGCTGGGCCTGAGATCCCACTCCCCACAACTGCAACTCTCCTGCTGGCTCCAGGGGAATATGTTTTAGATGATGGTAATAGAAGTCTCTATTAATGATGGTGACCTGGGATCCAGTATCTAACAAGGCCGAGGCATGAATATCTTCTATTTGTAACTGTATCAGAGATTTGGGCCCGATCTTAGCCCCCACAGATAACATGGGTGTGGTTTTTTTTCCTCTTTTCCTGAAAGGACTGGTAACTTGAGCCTCCTCCAGCTCAATAGCTAGCACTTCCACTCCTGTATCTGATGAATTAGTGGGACACTCCCGCTTGAAATGCCCTGATTTTCCACACTTAAAACAGTTACCTCGGGGGGACTGTTCCTCTGGGAATAACCTTCCTGTGGTCTCCCTGCGGTGCTGCCTCCTGGTAGGAGAATAATCTGTTCTTCTTGGCAATGACTTAGACAATAATTCTAATTCAGCTACCTTTTTTTTAAGGATGAACAGTTCCATATCCTCTTTCTCTGCAGCATTAGAAGAATTTCCTTTTTGTGGAGGAGATGGGGACATTTGGTTCTCCAGTACTTTTGCTTTTCGGATCAGTGTGGAATAGGACAAGACTTGATCATCCAACTTAACTCTTAACATGATCATGACTGGATCATTGCTAAGGCCTCCCTTCTGAATTTGTTTGGATAGTCGAGCATCCAACTCAGATGCAGTGACTGCTCCATTATAAAACAGTTTTCCCAGTGACAATTGTAATCGATTGATATAGTCTGAAGCTTTCTCATGTTCCTTCTGTTTAGTGGCTAGGAACTTGATTAATAGATCATCAGAGTCCTCTGATTTTCCATACGCATCCTGCAAAACTTTCAGGAAATCTTGTGCAGTAGCTTGTTCATTCACTCCCCTAAACAGCCTTATCATATTCGTAGCTGGGAAACGAAGGCTCTCCATTATCCGTTGTTTTTTTATGTTATCCGTACAAGACCATTCTTCCAATAATTGTACAGCATTATCCTTCCAGGCCTTAAAGGGTTCCTCCCCGGCAGGAACAGGCTGATTCCCAGAAAACACTTTCAGCTTACAGTAACTGTGGGTATGGGTAGCTGTTACTATGGCTTCTGAGAGTTTTTGCAGTATTTCAGATATGTTACTCTCTCCTGAACTTGTGGCTCTCAATAGGGAATCACCTGGTTTTGGGGATGTTGGAGATGAGGGAACCACTAGATCTTGGGTCTTAGGGGCAGTTGTCCCTTGCACACTGGAAAAGTAGACATTTCGTTTGAGGATGGCCCCAGTCTCTACAGGGTTAACCGGTAATCTCCTGGCGGGTTTCTCTGACAAAGGGGACAGAATCTGGGAATAACTTGATACATTAAAGTCTCTTTGGCCTATACTGGAGGGTTGCTGCAGTGTAACCCCTTCCTCCTTATCAGGGAGAGTGTACACTAAGCGACATCCTTCAGGAGCTGCTTCAAGAAGGTATAAACATGTAGGCCTATGACGGCCTCTCAAATCTGCATGGGAATATACTAACATGTAAGTTTGACCGTATGAATCATGCAGGATATCTCTGATGGTAGCCATCTCTATTCCCAGTACAATCTCTACGCACTTGGTGATATGTTTTATCTCACTATAGGGAGGTACCTGGCATATCATCACTGCATGATGCAATGGTACCTTCTGTTGCTGGGCCCAATCTGTTACAAATGGGAGTGTGGGCCGTGGAATTAACGTATCCTTACTGGGTGTACCCCAATTTATCTCAGCAGTACCACCAAATGTAACGGGGTTTGGCCTAGGCCCACAATTACCCCTGTGGGTCTTTACCCCAGCTACCTCCATGTGCTCTGCAGGCTGATCCTGAGTCTCCGCTACCTGGGAGTTGGGGTACATGACTGTGGCAGTGCCTCCACCTGACTGGGCATCCAGGGCAAGAATGGGTTTCCCAGACAGGAACATAATAAATAACTACAACACACACAGTAATAACAGTAAAACAGTATGAACATGTATTAAAGGATTATGGCAAATAAAAAATAAGGCAAGAAATACAGTGGCTAACTAACACACCAACTCTCTCTAACCAGGCCCAGCACCCTCCCAAACCACCTGAGAACCCACCCTCAGGCTTCACCCTAATGGCTGATGGGTGCCAGTTGGTGCACAGAAATGTTGGGGCCCTTTAAGGTAATCCACATGCATTTAAACAGTTACAGCTCATAGGAAACTGCAATCCACAGGAAGACCTGTTTATGTTTATGTGATGGACAGAATGCCCTGTCAGTATGACAAGGAGAGAGGATACTTCTTACCACTAAACAGGATTCATCTGCACAGGCTGACAGAAAACTCCAAGGTCTGCCAGTCATTTACTTTGTCTGCATTCTTCTCCACAGCTCTCTCACAGGGTCAGACTGCAGCTGGCAGCATACACTAAATCAGCAGAGGAATGCTGTTACTTTACAAGATGAAGTCTGCAGCTCTCTCACAGCCAGGCCTCACACACACACCTTCACTGCTCTGACATGTCTGCTTCCTCCTGTGTCTTACACTCTTCTTTCAGTTTCACTTGATCACATGACCAACCAGTCTAATAGTTGCCTAGGCAACTTCTCCTGCAGATTGTATACAGGTGCAAAAGTTCACAGGAAAATGTTCAACAGGAAGGGCTACACTTGCATCCATGAACATGTAATATGTATCTAGAGTGTGTTGTTTGCTGGATTAGGTAGCTATCCCAATATTTTTTCTATATAGTCCCTATGGTATGTTTAAATATACACTACCCCTGATAACATATCAGGTTAGGCTAAAAATAGAACAAGAGGAATAAACCTCAAGAATACCACACTTCAGCAAAGTAACAAATACTCCAGAATTGTTACATATACATAATGCCGTATTTGTTGTACTCACAGCGTGATGCACATTTTACCACTGCCCTCTGTTTGATCTAATATGTTGGTGCCTTTGCAGAAGTTTAATGTTCACTCTGCTTAATCAATAATTAACCATAAATTTTAGGAGCCGTTTATACGAAGGGATTAACCCTACACTAATCTCACTTTAACTTATAAGTTGATTTAGTTGCTATATGAGCCAGTATAAATCATGTGGGCATATAGTTAAGATAGGATATCGCTGTGAGCACAACAAATATGGCATTATGTATATGTAACAATACTGGAGTATTTGTTACTTTGCTGAAGTGTGCTATTCTTGAGGTTTATTCCTCTTGTTCTATTTTTAGCCTAACCTGATATGTATTCAAACATACCATAGTGACTATATAGAAAAAAAATTGGGATAACTACCTAATCCAGCAAACTACACACTCTAGATACATATTACATGTTAATGGATGCAAGTGTGACATTAATATATTTGGACTGAGTACTATTTCCCCTTTCAACAGAGGGCAGGCACATTTATCTTATTTGTCTTTTAAATGATTTTAATGTGTGTCTTAGTTTTTTCCTTTTTAATTTAAGTATATTAAAAGTTAAATTGTATATGCAGTCCTCCCTCTTTACTCACCCCTTTCCCTGTTCAATAAATGTGGTATAATCCTCAACTATACATTATAAGTGTGCCATAAAGTACTTCTTTCCCTCTCCTTACTCTTAAAATACAAACGTGGGTAGATAACTACATAGGACAGGAGGGCAACTGGAACTAAGAATAGGGTGATATATACATCATATAACTGTTAAGGGGCATAGAAGAGAAATATAAGGCTGGAGTTGGAAACGTGGACTCCCAACAATAATATCTTATACGTAGCTATGTAACAGGGATACTTGGGGGCCGACCCCCAAGTCTTGAGTATTATCAGATACTAGTGGACTCTCATATCAAATCTGCTTGCATCATCCGTAGTAGCGGTGTTATAAATAACACTGCAAACCGGTATGTACGTTCAGTCCCAAGTTCGTAAATCTGGACTCTTTCTGTAGGAGGATCTTGGCTCTGTTTCCACCTCTTCTTAGGATCGGTACATGGTCGATGATTCTGAAACTTAACTCTTTGACAGTGTGACCTGCCTCCAGAAAGTGGCGGGCCACTGGTTGGTCAGACTTTCCTTTCAAGATGGCTGTGCGGATGCTGGAGCGGTGATTGGCCATCCTCCTTTCTGTGTCATCGGTTGTTTTGCCTGTGTAAAATTTCCCACATGGGTAGTTCAATAAGTAGCTAATGTACTGGGTCGTACATGTAAGGAAAACTTTAATCTCATACTTCTTTTTCCGATCTGGGTGGTGGAACTGTGTACCCGTCAACATTCCATTACAGGTCACACAACTGTTGCACCTGAAGCATCCCTTCTTTTTTCTTAGCCAGGTTTGCTGAGACAGTTCTGGGATCATATCAGTCTTCATTAGTACATCTTTAAGACTTCAACCTCTCTTGTACACTATTCCAGGGGCATCCCACCTGCTGAAAAGTAATGAAGGATCAGCCCCAAGTAATTTCCATTCTTTATTCACAGCTTTCGTGATCAAATAACTATCAGGTCTATAGGTTGTCATGAAAATCAATTGTTTGGCATTATTGGTTACATTATCCCTATTGGACACTGTTGGATTCATAGCCAATCTCTGCATCTCAGAAAGTTGTTTCATCCTATAACCCCTCTTGAGGCAACTCTGTGTCATCTCTCCTAGTTCTTCATGACAGGTGTCATCATTGGTGTTGTTTCTGATGACACGTTGATATTGTGCTATGGGGATGTTGCGAATCAAAGACAGTTGTTGGCAGCTTTTTACATGGAGAAGTGAGTTGCGGTCGGTAGCTTTCCGGAATAGGGTTGTCCCTAGCCAACCTTGAAAATCCGTACATCAAGGTAGTCTACAGAGCTGGTGCTGGCTGTATGTGAGAATTGAATAAGACTCTCTATCATCTTCAAGTTCTTGACCTATGTCTGTAGGTTTTCTTCACTGCCATTCCAGATGAGGAACAAATCATCTATGTATCGACAGTAATATTTAATCTGCTCTTTTTCATAGATGTTCATCTTTAGGGTCTCATACTCTGCCATAAACAAGTTGTCCAGAGATGGGGCCACATTGGACCCCATCGCTGTTTCTGAAATTTGTAAATAGAGAGTTCTTTTAAATCGAAAGAAGTTCTCAGTGAAGCATAGTGTCAGCAATGTTATCAGAACCTCTTCAGGTGGTCCAATGTAGGCAGCGTGTCTCAGGCTGTTAGCAACTGCTGCTATTCCAGCTCCATGAGTGATGACGGTGTATACATCTAACATCACCAGTAGGTCAGACGAGTCTATGTTATTAAGTTGGGTTATCTGTCTAATGAAATCCGTAGAATCCTGAACATAAGATCTCATGGACTTAACCAACGGCTGCAGATAGAAGTCCACAAATTGTGCTTGGGGCTGTAAAACTGAACCTCTGGCAGAGGCAATCGGTCTCCCTGGTGGTTTCTCAGCATTCTTGTGGATCTTAGGCAGGGTGTACAGAATTGGTGTTACTGGATGGTCACGCTGTAGGAAGTTAAATTCCTGCTGTGAGATTAGTGCACTTGAGTTTATCATTAATCCTTCTATTAAGTTAGTATGTGGGGTCGCCCTGTAGAGGAGAGTGGGTATTAACATCAGTTAGTTGTTTAACAATCTCAGCCTTGTAATCAGAGAAGTCCATGACCACCACTGCTCCACCTTTATGGGCAGGGCATATCACGATAAATGCATCTTCTTGTAGAGTTTTCAGGACTGCTCTCTCGCTTTAATGAGGTTATCATTGTATCTCCTTGGAGGTTTTTTCTGAATCTTATAAGTTAGGAAGTTGGTAACTGTGTTGATGGTGGAGTTATTAGACCCAGGATCAAAGGTACCTGTGGTTTTGAATCTGTTAGGGGAGTCTGATTCTGTTCTGTAGAATTATTTAAGCCGTAGGCGTCTTCTAAACTTCTGGATATCGATGTACGTGTCAAAAAAGTCTGGTAGTTGGTACAGTCCTTTATTCAACAAACTTTCTTCAGACTTGGTTAATTGATGAGAACTGATGTTAAACACGATACTTTTTATCTTCTCTGAAGCAAGGGCGGTTGGCAATGCCCACCCTCCGTGTGTGTGGCCTGGACCTTGGCCTAAAAAACGGGAGGTAGTGTGATGTGCTGCCAGCGGTGGAAGTGATGCTATGCCCCCGCTTTGTGTATCCCAATGGCCTCTATTGCCCCTGCAGTGGGTAATAATACCACGAAAGTTAGTGTCATCACCTCCATTTGGGGCATCAGGGTCAGAGCTATCACCTGAGCTTGTGTCGACAGTGCTGATGGCTTTTTTCATAAATCTCCTGTCACGTCTTGGTTGAAATGTCCTTCTCTCATCAGGAGTCATCATCCATCTGTAGATGCTTTTATAAGTATAGTTCTGGGTCACTGTCTGTAGTTTCTGATTCTTAAAGGAATTCAGTTCTTTCTTATAGGTTTTTATCTGAAGTGATAGTTTGGTCAGCCAGTCTGTGCTAGTATCGGTCCCCAAGGTACCTAATTTGTCCTTTTCAAAAATCTGTATCTCCACCTTTACTTCTTTTAAGAGGCGTCCAACCTCTCTGATAACAAGTAGCATGAGATCAAAGGAGCACTTATTAATTATTTTGCACCAATTTATACAGAATTAAGTGTTGGATCGACCAATTGTGGGGACATTTCTCACTCGGAACCCTCTCAGGATCATCCGTTTTTTGTGGTAATCAGAGAGATAAGTCCCATGTAGATTCAAGTCTATTTCATGTTGTTTCAACTTTGCTAGTGTATTGTATAGTGATTGGTATGATTCCTCCACCTGTTGTTCTCTAACAGACCCAAAACGTACATTATCCGCGTCCTCGTCAGTCAAAAGTAAAGATGTCCTCATATTTCTCTTCCATGTTTAACCCACTTTGGGTAGTAGATGGTTCAATACCTGATGGTTCTCTGTCAGTCATAGATTCTGCCTGTATGATGTGAAGAGCAAGGAAAGGGAAATGTATCCAAGCAGGGTCAACACCTGGTTGGGTGCACTGCACTAAAAAACAAGTAACGTGTATGCACTCCCACCGTCAAGCAATATCCTTGATTATGGGGATGTAGTATATGCACCTGCACTGCAAACTCACCTTAATAAACTTAAATACATTGTATAACTAATTCTGCCACTTTGTGCTACAATGTAATTACAGGACCCACCATTGTGACATGCTAAAAGAACTAAACTGGCTGTCGCTGGAATGCAGACACACCCTCCATCTTTCCAGCCTTGTGTTTAAGAGCTTTTCTGGAGTGCTCCCACCCTACCTGAGCAGAATGCTCTCCCCTGCTATTCCCACCTCCTATAACATCTGATCCAGTATCAGCACATGATTTAGCTTGCCTCAATACAAAAGAAAGCAGCTCAATCCTCCTTTTCCTACAGAGCACCACAATTATGGAACAACCTCCCGCACACTTTAAAACCTTCCCTAAGCCTAAAATCCCTTAAGAGATCCCTCTCTACATATCTCTAAACAGAATGCACCTGTCATGGTTGATGATATATTTCCTACCTGATCTATGTTAAATTTTGCATATATTGTGTATTATTATTGTTTTTGTATTTTTATTTTATTTTTTTATTTAAAAAAAAAATCTTTTATTGAGAATCTTGGTACATAAACCTCATTGAGATGATATAACAAGTAATATACATGAAAAATCAAGGTTGTCTCTTTACAGTTGTTGCAGAAATGACAATTAAATTTCATATGTCGACAAGTGATAATTGTATAGTACACAGTTATCAATAACTTGAGAATCTCATTTTATAATATATAGAGATAATAGCATTTAACAGTGGCTAATTCAATGGTTACATGTGAACCAACTGATATAGGAACCACTAAATTGTACATCTGAAATAATATAGAAATGGTTTAGTATGACCCAAAATTGGGAGTACAAGGTCCCGTTCATACAGATAAACACCGCTATTTTTTTTAAAAAGGGGGGGGGGGGCATCTCCCTTGAACTTTGTATTTACAAATGCAATATCAAGGGTGTTCTAATATGTTATAAGACAAATGGTCAGACAGGACACAAATGACAGGTCACAGGTTTAATAGAGAGTAACTTGAGTATGAAATGGGCTACGGGAGACACGGGGTTGTGAAGATGTAACATTTCACCAACTATAGAACATAACTATACGAAATACATGGAACCAGATCAACAAACCATCTATCAAAATAATACATATGCTTAAGTTCTAAAGGGCAGGATATACCAATTATTTCAAGCATAATAAATGTCTGTGAATACAAGTACAAGATATACATAACTGCATATAGAATAATATATGAGGGTTGAGCCTACTGTATATTCCTCAAATGACTGAGCTAAGTGATATTGTTATGGGATGTTACTTAATATCCCCACCCCCCCTCACCGGCTAAGGGAGATGTAGGAAACATGTCAGAAAAATAGATTAGAACTCAGTGTCTAATGGAGTTTAGTTATATGTCAGGTGTGGTGAGAGAAAGCGCTTGGAGACAGAGCTTAAGTCGCTCTAAAACATAGGTATCTTAGCTCACCTAGAAAATAGCATATATATAAAGAATAGTGTTGAGAGCGCCAGAAGATAATGTTGTGAGATGATATTTAATGTAGAATTTCTAAAAACCTAGAATAGTATACAAATAAAACTATAAAAACAGGAATAGTGTACAATGTACAATAAAATCAGCACCAAACATAAATGAATAGAATCAGATACATAATATAGTAAAATAATAATAGTCTGGTTAATGTTTTAAGGTGCACCTAGAGAGCAAATATTCTTCGACTAGTTCCAGTAAAAACGATAAAGTCACAGATATAGAGTCACAAATAAAAGTCAACAGATATGAATTGTCCCGGATATAGACGTGTTCCAATAGTGATGTATTCCAATGGGTAGTGATGATAACAAGTAGTACAAAGTAGTTGAAAAATATCCAAAAATATTCAAAAAGTGAAAAATGTGACAAAAAATTGAAAGATGTGTTGAATAAGGCTTACCAAACTGTCGACGTGTTTAGGCCCTTGGTGTTGGGCCTTTATCAAGACTAGGTCTTAGAAGGGTGTTCTAATATTATTATTTTATTATTATTATCGGTTATTTGTAGAGCGCCAACAGATTCCGCAGCGCTATTAACAAATGCAGAGTACAACAAAACAATTATAGGGATCAAATGGGTAGAGGGCCCTGCCAAGAGTTGCACTGCTGTAGTCAGCTCTTGAGAAGGTGATCAGCAAACAGCTGGACTCTTAGGCTTACATGCTAAGGGGGTTCAGGGCATAGCAATGGAGGAGAGGAACTGGTATAAAGAAAGGTTAGCGTAGGTTGTATGCATCCCTGAACAGTAGAGTCTTTAGGGAGCACTTGAAGCTTTTAAAACTAGAAGAGAGTCTTGTGGAGCGAGGCAGAGAGTTCCACAAGCTGGGAGCCAGTCTGGAGAAGTCCTGTAAATGGGAGTGTGATGACAAGAGAGGAGGAGAGTAGGAGGTCGTGAGCAGAGCGAAGGGGACGGGAGGGAGAGTATCTGGAGACAAGGTCTGAGATATAGGGGGGAGCAGTGCAGTTGAGGGCTTTGTATGTCAGAATGAGAATTTTGTGTTTGATCCTAGAGGCAAGAGGAAGCCAGTGAAGAGATTGGCAGAGAGGTGCAGTAGATGAAGAGTGACGTGTAAGGAAGATGAGTCTGGCAGAGGCATTCATTATGGATTGTAAAGGAGCTAGGCGGTAGGTAGGGAGACCAGAGAGGACAGAGTTGCAGTAATCGAGGCGGGAGAGAATGAGAGAGTGGATTAAAATCTTAGTTGTGTCTTGTGTAAGGAAGTGTCTAATTTTAGAGATGTTTTTAAGGTGGAAGCGGCAGGCTTTAGTCAATTATTGAATGTGAGGAGTGAAAGAAAGATCAAATGTGACCCCAAGACATTGGGCATGCGGGTTAGGGATAATGATGGAGTTGTCGACAGTTATAGAGATTGGGGGTGGAGAGTTTAGAAGAAGGGGGGACAAATGGTCAGACAGGACACAATCGACAGGTCACGGGTTTAATAGAGAGTAACTTGAGTATGAAATGGGCTACATGAGACACGGGGTTGTGAAGATGTAACATTTCACCGACTATAGAACATAACTATACGAAATACATGGAACCAGATCAACAAACCATCTATCAAAATAATACATATGCTTAAGTTCTAAAGGGCAGGATAAACCAATTATTTCAAGCATAATAAATGTCTGTGAATACAAGTACAAGATATACATAACTGCATATAGAATAATATATGAGGGTTGAGCCTACTGTATATTCCTCAAATGACTGAGCTAAGTGATATTGTTATGGGATGTTACTTAATATCCCCAACCCCCTCGCCGGCTAAGGGAGATGTAGGAAACATGTCGGCAAAATAGATTAGAACTCAGTGTCTAATGGAGTTTAGTTATATATAATAGTGACCAAACAGAACCCATTATATTAATCTGTACTATATAGTATCTGGAATGCAAAAATAAAATGATTTTAATAATTAGATTATCTGTTAGCTTTTAGAATTGATAAAATATAGAGATGAGCTCACATTAGTCTTATTGTGCACTGGGGACAGTAATTTAAAAAAGCTGAATAAATCATAATATGTGGGATATGGGGTATAAACAAAATTGGACATCAACTGCATTTTGAGAATATTTAGTATCTGGATTAATAGGGCATAACGTTAGTGTATGAGGTTCAAACATGTACCTGAAACAAAGGTATAATCATGAAGATTAAATATATCCCACATATATAACGCTTAGTACATGACTCAGTCATGTGGAATTGTTATGCACTTAACAGTAAGAAACTCTTAATAACTATATATCTTCATACATGGAGGAGCAAGCAGTGTAGAGCTGTGAGCATATATGACAACAGAAACAGGAACATAAGTTTCCCAGGTATGAGCCCTATAAATGAGGTTGCAACAGTTACCTGTTAACTTTATATAATATAATTTAGTCTGCACTGCAGGTGTCAAAGTCAGAGAACATGTAAAGGGAAGCAATGAGGTAAATAATACTCACAGCCCTGACTTACAGAGACTAACCGAAACTGACTTATCTGTATAAATTACTATAGTTGAGTGTAATTAAAGGCTGCAGATAAATGTAATCCTGGCCTTCTGGTAATATAGCTAAAGTCTTATTATCTGAAACCAAGATAGGTTACTGCAAGTTATATGCTTGCATTGTAAAGAAGAGTTCCAGATTACATGCTAGTGCATATATGTTACTACAGTCTTCTGTGTCACTTGCAGTCAAGGCTATGTGGGTATTGTTGTCTAATAAAATTTTAATATTTTTCATCATAATGTATGAAATAAAGACCTAAGTATAGATGACATAACAAAGACAGTTATGCGTTGAATGTAAAGGGTCCTGTCAAAGAGTAACCCACACTGGCCAGTCCATACAAATGATGGAATACATAGAAGTATCTTATGCTATGGTCAGGGCATTTCTGAGTCACAATGACCCAACTTGCAAATAGAGGTCCCGCTCAGAGAGTAACCCATCCATACTCAGGGCTAACACAGGCAGATCAGGTTGAAGGTGAGCGGGCCCTCACCGGAAAAACAGGGCCAATGTCCAAGTTCAACCTATGCTGATTCTTGGGTAGCAAGAGTCTATATGTACCTCTGGTGGAACAATCTTTGCCTTGAGTCCATCGATCCAAACTGACAGACCAAAAAAAAAAAAACAGCCAGAATTGAGAACAGATCTCTCACCAGCTGATCCGGGAGCTGAGACACTGCCAAGCACTTAGATGAAAGCGAGGTTCTCATGGACTCCAGGAAACCGACCATGGGAGTCGGCTGCCCGTCCCCGGACAGACCCCAGAGGCAGATATCTCGACCCCTACTACCACATTACGGTGAGAATCTGAATCAAAGAGCTGCTGGGGCATAAAGTCCTTATAAGTAGTGATTCTCCAAAATGTTTTAGAGGGTACTCTGCTGAGCTGAAGTCTCAATCGGCTTTATCCATAGGGAGTGTGCTGATCATAGGTGGTGTCATAACTCTCTGGTATTTTCGGTGGTTCGCGGGTAAGGGCCCTTGGTTCCGATCCTCCAGCATAGCCTCTGTATCTGGGCAATCTAATATTCCAGTGTTGTTCTCTCGAACTGCCTCCCGCACCGTGGTGGCAAGGGATTCAAAGCTATTATCTAGTTTACTTTCTAAGCCTTGCAGTAGGGCTCACAAGAGAATATAGGGCTCCTCCATGGTAAGCCTAGTGTTTAATATCTGGTAGGGTCTTTTACAGGTTATGTTTCTCTTGTAAGGTGTATCCAGCCCACGGGTTCATCCATTACTTGTGGGGATATTCTCCTTCCCAACAGGAAGTTGCAAGAGGACACCCACAGCAGAGCTGTATATATAGCTCCTCCCCTAACTGCCACCTCCAGTCATTCTCTTGCAACTCTCAACAAGAAAGTAAGTATTAAGAGATATTTGGTGACTTAGTGTAGTTTTACCTTCAATCAAGAGATTGTTATTTTTAAACGGTACCGGCGTTGTACTGTTTTTCTCTCAGGCAGAAATTAGAAGAAGAATTCTGCCTGGAGATATGATGATCTTAGCGGTTTGTAACTATGGTCCATTGCTGTTCTCACACATAACTGATGAATATGGGAAAACTTCAGTTGGGGGAACGGCCTGCAGATTACCTGCTTTGAGGTATGTTCAGTATTTTTATTTCTAGAGAGAGGAATAAGTTCTAGAAAATGCTGACAGAGCCTTGTGTATTTGAGGTAAGCCTGATGCAGTGATTTAACAGCGACTGGGATCATGCTTACATAACAGGGTAATACTCATGTTAATATTCATATTGCTTAGTGACAAAACGTTTACATGATTTCAAAAAAAGGACGTTTTTTTCTCTGAGGGAGATCTTTATTTGGGGCCTAGTTTCCACATGGCTAGTCAGATACTCCTAGGAGTATTTTCTTAAGGCCCCTCTGACATTCAGTACATGGTGGGAGGGGCCTATTTTAGCGCTCTAACTGCGCAATTTTAATACAGACTGAGACATCCAGCTTCCCTAGAAGAGTCCTCTGGCATCTGAGAACCATTTCAAAGGGTTTATTTCTGCACAAAATCGTATTTAAGGCCAGGTAGGAGCCTCAGCAGAGCTGTGGCATGGTGCTCAATTGATTTTTAACGTTTTTTTTAACGTTTTTCAATACGGTTTGGGGCCTAAGGGGTTAATCATCCATTTGCAAGTGGGTGCAATGCTGCTTTAGTCCCTTATTCACACTGTAAAAATTTCAAAGATTTTACTGTATTTTTTCACTGTTTTGCAGTTTAAGTGCTAGTTTTTTTCTCTTAAATGCACAGTAACGTTTTTGGTTAATTGCTGTTTCACCTTTATCAAAGTGTTTTCCAAGCTTGCTTGTCTCATTACTAGTCTGTTAAACATGTCTGACATAGAGGAAACACCTTGTTCAATATGTTTGGAAGCCATTGTGGAACCCCCTCTTAGAATGTGTACCAAATGTACTGATATTTCTATAAACTATAAAGACCATATTATGGCGCTTAAAGATTTATCTCCAGGGGATTCTCTGACTGAAAAGAGGGAGATTATGCCATCTAACTCTCCCCATGTGTCAGAACCTATAACTCCCGCTCAAGTGACGCCAAGTACATCTAGCGCGTCTAATTCTTTTACCTTACAGGACATGGCGGCAGTTATGAATGCTACCCTCACAGAGGTATTCTCCAAACTGCCAGGGCTACAAGGAAAGCGAGACAGCTCTGGGGCTAGAATTAATATAGAGCTTTCTGACGCTTTATTGCCTGTGTCCAATATACCCTTACAATGCTCAGAAGCCGAGGCAGGTGAGCTTCTATCTGTGGGTGACATTTCAGACTCAGGGAAGGCGTTACTTCAGTCTGATTCTGAGATGACAGCATTTAAATTTAAGCTTGAACACCTCCGCTTATTGCTTACGGAGGTTTTAGCGACTCTGGATGACTGTGACCCCATTGTGGTTCCAGAGAAATTGTGTAAAATGGACAAATACTTTGCAGTACCTGTTTACACCGATGTTTTTCCAGTCCCTAAGAGGTTTTCGGAAATTATTACTAAGGAATGGGATAGACCAGGTGTGCCGTTCTCACCCCCTTCTGCTTTTAAAATGATGTTTCCCATAGATTCCACCATACGGGACTCGTGGCAGACGGTTGCTAAGGTGGAGGGAGCAGTCTCCACCCTAGCTAAGCGTACAACTATCCCCGTCGAGGACAGTTGTGCTTTCCTAGATCCTATGGATAAAAAATTGGAGGGTCTCCTTAAGAAAATTTTTATACATCAAGGTTTTATTCTCCAGCCTCTTGCATGCATTGCCCCAGTTACTGCTGCAGCGGCTTTTTGGTTTGAGTCTCTTGAGGAGGCTCTACAGGTGGAGACCCCGTTAGACGATATTCTAGACAGGATTAAAGCTCTTAAGTTAGCTAACTCCTTTATTTCTGACGCCATTTTTCATTTAGCCAAGCTAACGGCTAAGAATTCAGGTTTTGCCATTTTGGCGCGTAGGGCGCTATGGCTTAAGTCCTGGTCAGCAGACGTTACTTCAAAGTCTAAGCTTCTTAACATCCCCGTCAAGGGACAGACCCTATTCGGGCCCGGTCTGAAGGAGATCATTTCTGATATTACTGGAGGAAAAGGTCACGCCCTTCCTCAGGATAGGTCCAATAAGTTAAAGGGATACTAACCCCTCATTTTTTCTTTCATGATTCAGATAGAGCATGCAATTTTAAGCAACTTTCTAGTTTACTCCTATTATCAATTTTTCTTTGTTCTCATGTTATCTTGATTTGAAAAAGCACTAATAAAAGGTTAGGAGCCGGCCCATTTTTTTAGTTCAGTACCTGGGTAGAGCTGCTGATTGGTTTGCTACATTTAGCCACAAATCAGCAAGTGCTACCCATGTGCTGAACAAAAAATGGTCTGGCTCTAAAGCTTCCAGTATTGCTTTTTCAAATCAAGATAGCAATAGAACAAAGAAAAATTGATAATAGGAGTAAATTAGAAAGGTGCTTAAAATCTCATGCTCTATCTGAATCATGAAATAAAAAAATTGGGCTTAGTATCCCTTTAAGGACCAAACAGAATAATTTTCGTTCCTTTCGAAACTTCAAGAGTGGCGCAGCTTCAGTTTCCTCTAATGCAAAACAAGAGGGAAATTTCGCCCAGTCCAAACCAGTCTGGAGACCTAACCAGGCTTGGAATAAGGGGAAGCAGGCCAAGAAACCTGCGGCTGCCTCTAAGACAGCATGAAGGAGTAGCCCCCGATCCAGGACTGGATCTAGTGGGGGACAGACTCTCTCTCTTCGCCCAGGCTTGGGCAAGAGACGTCCAGGATCCCTGGGCATTAGAGATTATTTCCCAGGGATATCTTCTGGACTTCAAAGCTTCATCTCCAAAGGGGAGATTTCATCTCTCACAATTATCTGTAAACCAGATAAAGAGAGAGCCATTCTTATGTTGTGTTCAAGACCTGCTGGTTATGGGAGTGATCCACCCAGTTCCAAATCAGGAACAGGGGCAGCGCTTCTATTCAAATCTGTTTCTAGTTCCCAAAAAAGAGGGAACTTTCAGACCAATCTTGGATCTCAAGATCCTAAACAAATTTCTCAGGGTCCCATCCTTCAAGATGGAGACTATCCAAACCATCCTCCCTATGATCCAGGAGGGTCAATATATGACTAGCGTGGACTTAAAGGATGCTTATCTCCACATTCCGATTCACAGAGATCATCATCTGTTCCTCAGGTTGTGGCTGACATATACTCTCCTTTTTTAACTAATGTTCCCCTTTACATTTATTGTAGCATAATAATTATTTATCTACACACCTGCCGATTATCTCACAAACAGTCAGCCTCTGGCGCCACTGACATTCTGTTGTCTATTTGTTTAATTAATTCACAACTGTGAGAAGTGTGAATTTGTCAGTTGGCCAGTACTGTCCAATATCCCCAGTCCACTGTTAATCTGTTTGTTTCTCGTAAGTTCCTCAGGTTCGCCTTCTTAGACAGGCATTACCAGTTTGTGGCTCTTCCCTTCGGTTTGCCATGGCACCAATAATCTTCACGAAGGTTCTAGGGTCCCGACTGGCGGTTCTAAGGCCACGGGGCATAGCGGTGGCTCCTTACCTAGACGACATTCTGATACAGGCGTCGACTTTTCAAATTGCCAAGTCCCATACGGACATCGTTCTGGCCTTTCTGAGGTCTCACAGGTGGAAGGTGAACGAAGAAAAGAGTTCTCTCTCCCCTCTCACAAGAGTTTCCTTCCTAGGAACACTGATAGATTCAGTAGAAATGAAAATTTTTCTGACAGAGGTCAGTTTATCAAAGCTTCTAACTTCCTGCCGTGCTCTTCATTCCACTTCTCAGCCGTCAGTGGCTCAGTGTATGGAAGTAATCGGCCTAATGGTAGCGGCAATGGACATAGTTCCCTTTGCCCGCCTACATCTCAGACCACTGCAACTTTGCATGCTCAATCAGTGGAATGGGGATTACACAGATTTGTCCACTCTGCTAAATCTGGATCAAGAGACCAGGGATACTCTTCTCTGGTGGTTCTCTCGGGGCCATCTGTCCAGGGGAATGAGTTTCCGCAGGCCAGAGTGGACTATAGTCACGACAGATGCCAGCCTTCTGGGCTGGGGCGCAGTGTGGAGCTCCCTGAAGGCTCAGGTTTCGTGGACTCAGGAGGAAGCCCTCCTTCCGATAAACATTCTGGAACTGAGAGCGATATTCAATGATCTTCAGGCTTGGCCTCAACTAGCTGCGGTCAGGTTCATCAGATTTCAGTCGGACAATATCACGACTGTAGCCTATATCAACCATCAGGGGGGGACAAGAAGCCCCCTGGCAATGTTGGAGGTTTCAAAGATAATTCTATGGGCAGAGGTTCACTCTTGCCATCTCTCAGCTATCCATATCCCAGGAGTAGAGAACTGGGAGGCGGATTTTCTAAGTCGGCAGACTTTTCATCCGGGGGAGTGGGAGCTCCATCCGGAGGTATTTGCCCAGCTGATTCAACTATGGGGCAAACCAGAAGTGGATCTGATGGCGTCTCGTCAGAATGCCCAGCTTCCCTGTTATGGGTCTAGGTCCAGGGATACCCAGGCAGCGCTGATAGATGCTCTAGCAGTGCCCTGGTCCTTCAGCCTGGCTTATGTGTTCCCACCATTTCCTCTCCTCCCTCGTCTGATTGCCAAGATCAAGCAGGAGAGAGCTTTGGTGATTTTGATAGCACCTGCGTGGCAACGCAGGACTTGGTATGCAGATCTGGTGGACATGTCATCCCTTCCACCATGGACTCTGCCGCTGAGGCAGGACCTTCTACTCCAAGGTCCATTCAAACATCCAAATCTAATTTCTCTGTGGCTGTGTGCTTGGAGATTGAACACTTGATTTTATCAAAACGGGGTTTCTCCAAGTCGGTCATTGATACCTTAATTCAGGCTCGAAAGCCTGTCACAAGGAAAATCTATCATAAGATATGGTGTAAATATCTTCATTGGTGTGAATCCAAGGGTTACTCATGGAGTAAAGTCAGGATTCCTAGGATATTATCTTTTCTCCAAGGATTGGAGAAGGGATTGTCAGCTAGTTTCTTAAAGGGACAGATTTCTGCTCTGTCTATTCTTCTGCACAAGCGCCTGGCAGATGTTCCAGACGTTCAGGCATTTTGTCAGGCTTTAGTTAGAATCAAGCCTGTGTTTTAACCTGTTGCTCCGCCATGGAGTTTAAATTTAGTTCTTAAAGTTCTTCAAGGGGTTCCGTTTGAACCTCTGCATTCCATAGATATCAAGCTTTTATCTTGGAAAGTTCTGTTTTTGGTAGCTATCTCTTCGGCTCAAATATTTTCAGAGTTATCTGCCTTACAGTGTGATTCCCCTTATCTGATATTCCATACAGATAAGGTAGTGTTGCGTACCAAACCTGGATTTCTTCCTAAGGTGGTATCTAATAAGAATATCAATCAGGTGATTGTAGTTCTGTTACTGTGTCCTAATCCTTCTTCAAAGAAGGAACGTCTATTACACAATCTTGACGTGGTTCATGCTTTAAAGTTTTATTTACAAGCTACTAAGGATTTTCTTCAAACATCTGCATTGTTTGTTGTCTACTTTGGACAGAAGAGAGGCCAAAAGGCTTCAGCATCTTCTCTTTCTTTTTGGCTGAGAAGCATAATCCGTTTAGCTTATGAGACTGCTGGCCAGCAGCCTCCTGAAAGAATTACAGCTCATTCCACTAGAGCGGTAGCTTCCACATGGGCTTTTAAAAATGAGGCCTCTGTTGAACAGATTTGTAAGGCGGCGACTTGGTCTTCGCTTCATACTTTTTCTAAATTCTACAAATTTGATACTTTTGCTTCCTCGGAGGCTATTTTTGGGAGAAAGGTCTTGCAGGCAGTGGTGCCTTCCGTTTAAGTTCCTGCCTTGTCCCTCCCTTCATCCGTGTCCTAAAGCTTTGGTATTGGTATCCCACAAGTAATGGATGAACCCGTGGACTGGATACACCTTACAAGAGAAAACAAAATTTATGCTTACCTTATAAATTTCTTTCTCTTGTGGTGTATCCAGTCCACGGCCCGCTCTGTCATTTTAAGGAAGGTGTTTTTTATTTTTAAACTACAGTCACCACTGCACCCTATAGTTTCTCCTTTTTCTTGCTTGTCTTCGGTCGAATGACTGGGGGTGGCAGTTAGGGGAGGAGCTATATAGACAGCTCTGCTGTGGGTGTCCTCTTGCAACTTCCTGTTGGGAAGGAGAATATCCCCACAACTAATGGATGAACCTGTGGACTGGATACACCACAAGAGAAAGAAATTTATCAGGTAAGCATAAATTTTGTTTTCAAAGAAAGAGCCGTGACCAGATGGGCCGGCAGATGTTGGCATCACCTTTTACTGTTGCTGTTCTGCAGCGTGTTAAATTTCTGTTTCACTCCCTCATAATATGTAGCATGGGATTTCGACTCACTGCTCTATATTGAGTTCCCTGAAAATCAGAACGTCACTTGTATGTAAGCGACCTGGTGCCGCGATGTAGGCTGTCAAATGGGGCCTTATGACGCAGATGTTTTGCAGCTTGTCCTATTCTGAGCTGCGAACCATGAGCGGCTGTTCAGTGAGGTCGGTGTCGGCCATTTTATCTCACATAATTTTAGGCTGCAGATTTGGGCCGATTGTGATGATTATTCACTGTTCTTTTAGGGATGATGCTCTGAGCTCCTGGTTCAAGCATCCATCTTAGCGCTCAGCGTAACTCCGCCCCCCATTGTTTTTGTATTTTATTGTACCCTATTGTATCAATGCAATGTTTTGTGGACCCAGGGCATACTTGAAAACAAGAGAAATCTCAATGTATCCTTTCTAGTAAAATATTTTATAAATAAATATCTGCCAGGGTGCTATAATGTTCAAATGTAGATTTGTAGAAATAAGCACTCACTGGTCTTCAGGCATCAGTGACAAAAAACCTTTATTTAGTGTGACGTTTCGGGACTAGATGCTGTCCCTACCTCGTACCAATCACTATACAATACACTAGCAAAGTTGAAACAATCTGAAATAGACTTAAATCTACATGGGACTTATCTCTCTGATTACCACAAAAAATGGATGACAATAGGTCGATCCAACACTGAATTCTGTATAAATTGGTGCAAAATACTTAATAAGTACTCCTTTGATCTCATGCTACTCGTTATCAGAGAAGTTGGATGCCTCTTAAAAGAAGTAAAGGTGGAGATACAGATTTTTGAAAAGGACAAATTAGGTACCTTGGGGACCGATACTAGCACAGACTGGCTGACCAAACTATCACTTCAGATAAAAACCTATAAGCAAGAACTGATTTCCTTTAAGAATCGGAAACTACAGACAGTGACCCAGGACTATACTTATAAAAGCAACTACAGATGGATGTTGACTCCTGATGAAAGAAGGACATTTTGACAAAGACGTGAAAGGAGATTTATAAAAAAAATCCCACCTCCCATTTTTTAGGCAAGGTCCAGGCCACACACATGGAGGGTGGGCATTGCCCACTGCCCCCGCTTCAGAGAAGCTTCAACATTAGTTCTCATTAATTAACCAAGTCTTAAGAAAGTTTGTTGAATAAAGGACTGTCCTTTGTGACAAGTACATCGATATCCAAAAGTTTTGAAGAACCCTACGGCTTTAAGAATTTTACAGAACAGAATCAGACTCTCCTAACAAATTCAAAACCAAAGGTACCTTTGATCCAGGGTCTAATAACTCCACCATCAACACAGATACCAATTTCCTAACTTATCAGATATAGAACAAACCTCCAAGGAGATACAATGATAACCGCACTAAAGATGAGAGAGCAGCCCAGAAAACTCTACAAGAAGATGCATCTATCGTGATACGACCTGCTGATAAAGGTGGATCAGTGGTGGTCATGGACATCTCTGATTACAAGGCTTGTTGGATTGTTAAACAACTAACTGATGTAAATACCTACTCTCCTCTAGTACAGGGCGTCCCCACATACCAACTCAAGAGAAGGATTGATGCTAAACTCCACTAAACACTAAAGGCGGAAGGAATCTGCACTAATCTCACAGCAGGAATTTAACTTCCTACAGCAGGACCATCCAGTAACACCAATTCTGTATACTATGCCTAAGATCCACAAGAATGCTGAGAAACCACCAGGGGAACTGATTGCCTCTGCCAGAGGTTCACTTTTACAGCCCCTAGCACAATTTTTGGACTTCTGCAGCCGTTGGTTAAGTCCATGAGATCTTATGTTCAGGATTCTACATATTTCATTACACAGATAACCCAATTTATTAACATTGACTCGTCTGAGTTTCACTGACTTAGAGAAATTCACCTCAGTCTTATGAGGTAAGTAGGCGTCTAGTGGAAATAGAACCGAGCCCACATCTGTCATGGAGGCTTCCTTTTTATCCTTCTGGAGTATATGTTGTCTTTCTTCACACTTTCTTGCTAGTATCAGTCCCCAAAAAAGCTCTTCATAGTAGGCAGCAGTACAGACAGAGCAATGTTTCAGGGTTCACACCCCCTCCTCAGGCTCAACTAGATGCCTACTTACCTCATAAGACTGAGGTGAATTTCTCTAAGTCAGTGAGAACTGAAGGGCACTAAAGTGACATCCACGGGATTGAGACACATTATCACCTCCTTACACACTCACGGATTTCCTACAATTTATATGGGATTTTTAGTAAAAATGGAGAACAGCCCTATTTACTAATCACTCCTACTGGGAGCCTCCAGCTGCAGAGACTGCTTATTTTGTGTAAGCAGCGTTCAGCTCCTAACGCAGCCCGATTGTTTCCTATGGGGAAACACTTCCTAAGTCTGCACCTAACATGTACTCCGAGTCTAAACACACTTATTAACCCCTAATCTGCCGCCCCCGCTATCGCTGACCCCTGAATTTTATTATTAACCCCTAATCTGCCGCTTCGTACACTGCCGCAACCTACATTATAGCTTTGTACCCCTAATCTGCTGCCTCTAACACCGCCGACCCCTATATTATATTTATTAACCCCTAATTTGCCGCCCCTAATGTCGCCACCACCTACCGACAATTATTAACCCCTAATCTGCCGACTGGACCTCACCGCTATTATAATAAATGTATTAACCCCTAATCCGCCTCACTCCCGCCTCAAAAACCCTATAATAAATAGTATTAATCCCTAATCTGCCCTCCCTAACATCGCCGACACCTAACTTCAAGTATTAACCCCTAATCTGCCGACCGGACCTCGCCGCTACTCTAATAAATGTATTAACCCCTAAAGCTAAGTCTAACCCTAACACTAACACCCCCCTAAGTTAAATATAATTTAAATCTAACGAAATAAAATAAATCTTATTAAATAAATTAATCCTATTTAAAGCTAAATACTTACCTGTAAAATAAACCCTAATATAGCTACAATATAAATAATAATTATATTGTAGCTATTTTAGGATTAATATTTATTTTACAGGCAACTTTGTATTTATTTTAACCAGGTACAATAGCTATTGTACCTGGTTACAATAGCTACACTAACACTACACTATCAATAAATTAATTAAATAAACTATCTCCAATTATCTACAATTAAATCAACTCAACTAAATTACAAAAACAAACAAACACTAAATTACAAAAAAAACAAACACTAAATTTAAAAAAATAAAAAAAGATTACAAGAATTTTAAACTAATTACACCTACTCTAAGCCCCCTAAAAAAATAACAAAGCCCCCCAAAATAAAAAAATGCCCTACCCTATTCTAAAATAAAAATTTTACAGCTCTTTTACCTTACCAGCCCTTAAAAGGGCCTTTTGCGGGGCATGCCCCAAAGAAAACAGCTCTTTTGCCTGTAAAAAAAACATACAATACCCCCCCAACATTACAACCCACCACCCACATACCCCTAATCTAACCCAAAGCCCCCTTAAAAAACCTAACACTAAGCCCCTGAAGATCTTCCTACCTTATCTTCACCATGCCGGGTATCACCGATCCGTCCAGAAGAGGGTCCGAAGTCTTCATCCTATCCGGCAAGAAGAGGTCCAGAAGAGGGTCCGAAGTCTTCATCCTATCCGGCAAGAAGAGGGCATCCGGACCGGTAGACATCTTCATCCAAACGGCATCTTCTATCTTCTTCCATCCGGCGCGGAGCGGGACCATCTTGAAGCAGCCGACGCGGATCCATCCTCTTCTAACGACGTCCTAAGTCCGAATGAAGGTTCCTTTAAATGACGTCATCCAAGATGGCGTCCCTCGAATTCCGATTGGCTGATAGAAAGTAAGGTAGGAAAAATCTGATTGGCTGTTCCGATCAGCCAATAGAATGCAACCTCAATCTGATTGGCTGATTGGATCAGCCAATCCGATTGAACTTGAATCTGATTGGCTGATTCAATCAGCCAATCAGATTTTTCCTACCTTAATTCTTATTGGCTGATAGAATCCTATCAGCCAATCAGAATTCGAGGGACGCCATCTTGGATGATGTCATTTAAAGGAACCTTCATTTGGACTTAGGACGTCGTTAGAAGAGGATGGATCCGCGTCGGCTGCTTCAAGATGGTCCCGCTCCGCGCCGGATGGAAGATGATAGAAGATGCCGCCTGGATGAAGATGTCTACTGGTCCAGATGCCCTCTTCTTGCCGGATAGGATGAAGACTTCGGACCCTCTTCTGGACCTCTTCTTGCCAGATAGGATGAAGACTTCGGACCCTCTTCTGGATGGATCGGTGATACCCGGCGAAGATAAGGTAGGAAGATCTTCAGGGGCTTAGTGTTAGGTTTTTAAGGGGGGTTTGGGTGAGATTAGGGGTATGTGGGTGGTGGGTTGTAATGTTGGGGGGGTATTGTATGGTTTTTTTACAGGCAAAAGAGCTGTTTTCTTTCGGGCATGCCCCGCAAAAGGCCCTTTTAAGGGCTGGTAAGGTAAAAGAGCTGTAAAATTTTTATTTTAGAATAGGGTAGGTCATTTTTTTATTTTGGGGGCTTTGTTATTTTTTTAGGGGGCTTAGAGTAGGTGTAATTAGTTTAAAATTCTTGTAATCTTTTTTTATTTTTTGTAATTTAGTGTTTGTTTTTTTTGTAATTTAGTGTTTGTTTTTGTAATTTAGTTTAGTTGATTTAATTGTAGATAATTGTAGATAGTTTATTTAATTAATTTATTGATAGTGTAGTGTTAGGTTTAATTGTAACTTAGGTTAGGATTTATTTTACAGGTAATTTTGTAATTATTTTAACTAGGTAACTATTAAATAGTTATTAACTATTTAATAGCTATTGTACCTGGTTAAAATAAATACAAAGTTGCCTGTAAAATAAATATTAATCCTAAAATAGCTACAATATAATTATTATTTATATTGTAGCTATATTAGGGTTTATTTTACAGGTAAGTATTTAGCTTTAAATAGGATTAATTTATTTAATAAGATTTATTTTATTTTGTTAGATTTAAATTATATTTAATTTAGGGGGGTGTTAGTGTTAGGGTTAGACTTAGCTTTAGGGGTTAATACATTTATTAGAGTAGCGGCGAGGTCCGGTCGGCAGATTAGGGGTTAATACTTGACGTTAGGTGTCGGCGATGTTAGGGAGGGCAGATTAGGGGTTAATACTATTTATTATAGGGTTTTTAAGGCGGGAGTGAGGCAGATTAGGGGTTAATACATTTATTATAGTAGCGGTGAGGTCCGGTCAGCAGATTAGGGGTTAATAATTGTAGGTAGGTAGTGACGACGTGGGGGGGAGGGCAGATTAGGGGGTAATAAATATTATGTAGGGGTCGGCGATGTTAGGGGCAGCAGATTAGGGGTACATAGGGATAATGTAGGTTGCGGCGGTGTGCGGTCGGCAGATTAGGGGTTAAAATTTTTTAATAGAGTGCCGGCGATGTGGGGGGGGCCTCGGTTTAGGGGTACATAGGTAGTTTATGGTTGTTAGTGTACTTTAGAGCACAGTAGTTAAGAGCTTTATGAACCGGCGTTAGCCCAGAAAGCTCTTAACTCCTGACTTTTTTCTGCGGCTGGAGTCTTGTCGGTAGATTTCTAATGCTCACTTCAGCCAAGACTCTAAATACCAGCGTTAGAAAGATCCCATTGAAAAGATAGGATACGCAATTGACGTAAGGGGATCTGCGGTATGGAAAAGTCGCGGCTGGAAAGTGAGCGTTAGACCCTTACCTACAAGACTCTAAATATCAGCGGTAGGCCAAAACCAGCGTTAGGACCCCCTAACGCTGGTTTTGACGGCTAATGCAGAACTCTAAATCTAGGCGTTTCTTTTGCTTACTCCACTTTAGCATATTTAAAGGAATATCTCCTTGTGGAGACCTGATTTTTGATTTTCGTATGTTGATTTTTGTATTGTGATTCTGTCTTTTCGTTTATAATCAACTGTATTGCTTTGCGAAAGTTTTTTTATGTGTTTTTTATGAAAGATTTTTTAAAGGGACAGTCTAGGCCAAAATAAACTTTCATGATTCAGATAGAGCATGTAATTTTAAACAAGTTTCCAATTTTCTTTTATCACCAATTTTGCGTTGTTCTCTTGGTATTCTTAGTTGAAAGCTTAACCTAGGAGGTTCATATGCTAATTTCTTAGACCTTGAAGGCCACCTCTTTTCAGAATGCATTTTAACAGTTTTTCACCACTAGAGGGTGTTAGTTCACGTATTTCATATAGATAACACTGTGCTCGTGCACGTGAAGTTATCTGGGAGCAGGCACTGATTGGCTAAACTGCAAGTCTGTCAAAAGAACTGAAATAAAGGGGCAGTTTGCAGAGGCTTAGATACAAGATAACTGTGTTGGTTATGCAAAACTGGGAAATGGGTAATAAAGGGATTATCTATCTTTTAAAACAATAACAATTCTGGTGTAGACTGTCCCTTTAATATGTTCTATATGAATTGTCTTATGAATTGCTCTGGGGCTGTTTTCAGATTATATGTTTAACTAAATTGATCTTTTATATGAATTTTAATATCCATTTATCAAATAACACATATTGCTTGTGAGGATAATAGCATTTTTATACCTTTTTATCATTTTATACTACATCATATCATACAATCTGCACTTCATTTTTACTCTATCCCCATTATCAGTAACTTGCTCAGTCATATAGTTTATATTAAGTTGATGTTAGATGTATACACCATCATCCCTCATGGAACTGGAATAGCAGCAGTTGCTTACAGCCTGAGACACGCTGCCTACATTGGACCGAACTTCTTTCGGTTTGAAAGAACTTTCTATTTACAAATTTCAGGAACAGCGATGGGGTCCAATGTGGCCCCATCTCTGGCCAACTTGTTTATGGCAGAATATGAGACCCTAAAGATGAAAATCTATGGAAAAGAGCAGATTAAATATTACTGTCGATACATAGATGATTTGCTTCTCATCTGTAATGGCAGTGAAGAAAACCTACAGACATGGGTCAAGAACTTGAACATGATAGAGTCCCATTTGATTCTCACATACAGCCAGCACCAGCTCTGTAGATTACCTTGATGTATGGATTTTCAAGGTTGGAGATGGACTTGGGACAACCCTATTCCGGAAAGATACCGACCGCAACTCACTTCTCCAGGCAAAGAGCTGCCAAGAACCGTCTCTGATTTGCAACATCCCCAAAGAACAATATCAACGTGTCATCAGAAACAACACCTGTCATGAAGAACTAGGAGAGATGACACAGAGATTCCTCGAGAGGGGTTTTTTTTTCGATGCAGACATTGGCTATGAATTCAACAGTGTCCAATAAAGATAATGTAACCAATACTGACTTTTGTGACGACCTATACACCTGATAGTTATTTGATCACAAAAGCTGTGAATGAATAATGAAAATTACTTGATGCTGATCCTTCATTACCTTTTAGCAGGTGAGATGCCCCTAGAATTATGTACAAGAGAGGTTGAAGTCTTAAAGACGTACTAATGAAGACTGATATGATCCTAGAGCTGTCTCAGCAAACCTGGCTAAGAAAAAAGAAGGGATGCTTCAGGTGCACCAGTTGTGTGACCTGTAATGGAATGTTGACGGGTGCACAGTTCCACCACACAGATCGGAAAAAGAAATACGAGATTAAAGTTTTCCTCACATGTGCCACCCAGTACATTAACTACTTATTAAACTGCCCATGTGGGAAATTTTACACAGGTAAAACAACCGATGACACAAGAAGGAGGATGGCCATTTACCACTCCAGAATCCGCACAGCCATCTTGAAAGGAAAGTCTGACCAACCAGTGGCCCGCCACTTTCTGGAGGCAGGTCACACTGTCAAAGAGTTAAGGTTCCGAATCATCGACCATGTACCAAGCCTAAGAAGAGACGGAAAAAGCCAAGATCCTCATACAGAAAGAGTCCAGGTGGATTTACAAACTTGGGACTCTAACACCCAGAGGACAGAACATACATACCAGTTGGCAGTGTTATTTATAACACCGCTTCTACGGATGATGCAGGCAGATTTGATATGAGAGTTCACTATAATCTGATAATATTCAAGACTTGGGGGGCGGCCCCTCGAGTATCCCTGTTACATAGCTACATATAAGCTTTTATTGTTGGGAGTCCATGATTCCTACTCCAGCCTTATATTTCTCTTCTATGCCCCTTAGCAGTTATATGATGTATATATGGCCCTATTCTTAGTTCCAGTTGCCCTCCTGTCCTATGTAGTTCTCTGGCCATGTTTGTATTTTGCCTGCGATGTGATGTTTTTAACTGATATTTGTAGTTCGTACCGTTTTAATTTTTTTCACTTCTATTGGTGGGTTTTTGTGCCATCTCCACTTTAGGTCCGATCAGCTCATGATCTCATGCACACACAGTCCATAACTGATGCATGCTATAGACTGGGATTTGTTTTAATTTTTAACATTTGTATCCCTGGTCTCTTAGATTTATAATTTTGTCAGCACACTTAAATTATACCCCATGGATGTCTCAATAGGCCTTTAGGTTATATATAGCCTCTTTATTTTTTATGATTTGATACAATATAGGGGTTTACTTACTCGCATATGTGTCCTGTCTGAGTTCAGCTCCTATGATTGTTGAGTCATTAGTGTATATATAGGTATATGTGTGTTTATATGTGTAAATGTATGTTTATATATAAATATATACACATATAAAAACTTAAATACACATATATACAAATATAAGAATATGTTTATATATATACATACATACTCCATTATAGCCCTTTTCATTCAAATAACTTGTCCTTGTCCCATACCATATAACTTTTTTCTTTAATATTTAACCCTGCTCAGAGCCGTCGCTAGCACTCATCTACCTTAAAAGCAATCTGGGGGCTCCCATAGACTCCCACCCGGCAATCGGGCCTGTATAGTGACTGGTATCGCCGGGGCTTCCCATTACATGTGATGACATCACGCGCAATGATGTGAAGACGTCACTGCGCAACTTTTTTAACAATTACAATGGACAAGATAGGGAAAGGGGGCATGCTGCTTAGAAGCCTGTATCTCAGGCATCTAAGCAGCTACAGACCCGCAAGACACTGATGGAAAGGTAATCGCCTAACCTTTCCAACGGTATAAGTCTTGGGGATCGGGGGGGAAGGGGGGAGTAAAACATTTTTTTTTAAACTAGTAAAAAACAAAAAACTTAACGACCAGCTCCGTACCCTGTGGTGGAGGGGGGATTAGAGGGTAGGGATATTAACTTGGAGGGGTAAATGAGGGAGGGAGGGGACAGCTACACTACAGATTTTTTTTTTTTAAAAATAAAATAAAAGTTATAGCAAACTGTGTACTGGCATTCCGCTGCCAGTACCTAAGATGGCAGAAATCAGTTAGAGGGGGAGGTTTAGAGAGCTTTTTTGGGGGATATCAGGGAGGTTGGGGGGTATCCTAAACTGCAGAAAACAGAAACATGTTAAAAATATATTTTATAAAAAAAAAAAAGAAAGCTTATATTTTCATACTGGCAGACTTTCTGCCAGTTTTTAGGATGGGGGTGACCATTGGGGTGTAGGGGAGGGAAGAGAGCTGTGAGGGATTAGGTAGGGACCAGGGGGTGGAATGTGTCAGGTGGGAGGGTACTCTCTTCACTAAAGCTAAAATTAACCTTACAAGTTACCTGATTAAATCCTAAACTGCTAGGAACAATAGTGTGGTGCAAAACTGCAATTTGAGGCCTTTTAATTACAAAAAAGCAATGGCAAAGCCATATATGTCTGCAATTTCTGAACAAAGGGGATCCCAGGGAAGCTTTTACAACCATTTGTGCCATGATTGCACAAGCTGTTTGTAAATAATTTCAGTGAGAAACCTAAAGTTTGTGAAAAAGTTAAACATTTTTTTTTATTTGATCGGATTTGGCGGTGAAATGGTAGCATGAAATATACCAAAATGGGCCTAAATCAATACTTTGGGTTGTCTACTAAAGAAAATATATAGTTTTGTTATTTAAATATAAAAAAGGCTTTATTTCTGTTTAAATGTAGTGATGGCAAAAATGCAAACAATGCTCTGGTCTTTTGGGTAAGTTGTAGTCTGAAATGCCCGGTCCTTAAAGGGACAGTCAAGTCCAAAAAAAACTTTCATGATTCAGATAGAACATGTAATTTTAAACAACTTTCCAATTTACTTTTATTACCAATTTTGCTTTGTTCTCTTGGTATTCTTAGTTGAAAGCTAAAGCTAGGAGTTTCATATGCTATTTATTAAACCATGAAGGCCGTCTCTAATCTGAATGGTTTTTCAACACTAGAGGGCATTAGTTCATGTGTTTCATATAGATAACATTGAGCTCATGCACGTGAATTCACCGAGGAGTGTGCACTGATTGGCTAAAATGCAAATCTGTCAAAAAACCTGAAATGAGGGGGCAGTCTGCAGAGGCATAGATACATGGTAATTACAGAGGTAAACATGTATTATTATAACAGTGTTGGTTATGCACAACTGGGGAATGTTTATCTTTTTAAACAACAAAAATTCTGTTGTTGACTGTCCCTTTAAGGGGTTAAATTAATAATTTTTATTAGATAGTGTATATATGAATGTAACTGTTAATTTTCATATATTTATACTGTGTTTAATGCAACTTTTAGTAACCCTAACCTTTTATACGAGGTCTTCAGTCGTGCTAAACCAACAAGAACAAATTTAGTTTTGTGAGGTTGCGTTTATTTTCAACTTATAATACGTGCGCAAGTTAACACAGAAGCAATATTTTACTATCTTGTGTGCTAACTAATTGCCATAAAAAATTTGCAAAGCAATCAGGACATAGTGATCAGGGCGGCCGATAAGGGTGGGGGGTTGTTTGTGCAAAATAGAGGGGACTATTTAACAGAGGCTCATAGGATCCTTAATGACCCAATGACATATAAAAAATTAAATTTTGATCCCACTCTTAAGTATAAAAAAGAGTTGAACAACATCCTGAAAGAAGCAAAAAACAATAATATCTTGAATAATGACGAATTCAACTTTTTATCCGAAAATTTCCCATCTATACCCACATTTTACCACCTGCCAAAGGTTCACAAAACCTTAGTTTCACCGCCAGGCAGGCCAATTATCTCCGGAATTGTCTCTCTAACTAACAATCTTTCAATTTACATAGACCACTATTTACAACCAGTGGTACAAAAAACTAGGGCATATCTCAGAGATACCATACACACCATAAATATTTTTGAAGGAATTAATTGGGAAAGTGACTACTTATGGATTGCATGTGATGTATCTTCATTATACACATGCATCCCACATGATCTTGGCATAAAAGCAATAAACGAGACTCTCAATAGAGATATCAAGTCCATGATACACTTAGAATTCATTCTAGAAAGTATTAGCTTCATACTTTCGCATAATTATTTTGTTTTTAATGAGCAATTTTTCAAACAGATACAAGGAACGGCGATGGGGACGACTTTCGCCCCATCTTATGCGAATCTTTATATGCACAACTTTGAAGATAAATACATCTGGTCCAACAATCCATACATTAATAATCTCATTTGTTATTACAGATACATAGACAATGTAATTATAATATGGAAAGGCAGTGAAGTTAAGAGTAAAGAATTCATAAATCATATGAATTCCAATACTTTCAATCTCAAATTTGTATCCAAGATTGATAAAAAACAGATTGAGTTCCTAGACTTAGTATTATTTGCAGATGAAAATAACAAGGTGGCAGTTAAGAATTTTCGCAAACCTACAGACAAGAATGGTTTCCTTAACGCCAAAAGTGGTCATTTACCCAGGTGGAAAACCAACATACCCCTGGGTCAATACCAGAGAATCAAAAGGAACTGTACCAGGGACAGTGATTTTAAATATGAAGCAAATATCTTAGATTCCAGATTCTTGGAAAAAGGCTATGAAGCAGCCACAATCCAACAGGCTAAAGAAAGGGTACAACTAATGGACAGGAAAACATTACTACAACCACGCAAAATAGAAAAACAACATGGTAATAAAGATAATGTTAGATTTGTAACAACTTACAATCAGGGTTCCAAAGAGATCCAGAACATATTAAGCAAACATTGGGGGGTATTAAAAGCAGATCCCATTTTAGGAAGGATTTTATCAGACAAACCATTAGTCACGTTTAGGAAAAACACTGATTTTAAAAACATACTAGCACCCACCAAGCTAAGCCAAATAGGGAAACCAAAAACAAGTACCACTACCCTACAATGGTTACAACAAAAACCTGGCACATACAAATGTGGGGTAGCAAGATGTGGGATGTGCAAATATATACAAGAACACAAATTTTACTAGTTCAGGAGGTACAAAAACTTTTAAACAAAAATATAAATGCAACTGCAGCACTACATTTGTAGTGTATCTTTTGAGCTGCAGCTGTAAGATGATTTACATAGGGAGAACCAAAATGAACATACGTACTAGACTTAATGAACACATTAATAACATTAAAAATGGTCTAAAAACACATAGTGTACCTGAACATTTTAGATTACATCACAACTCTGATCCCAAGTGTTTAAAAATCCAAGTTATAGACTAGATTCCGCCAAATAAATATCCTAACAGACTTCTGACACTAACACGCAGAGATTCCTTTTGGATATACCAACTGGACGCTATGCACCCTGCTGGCTTAAATTTAGAATTAGATTTACAGGCATTTATGTAATTATTTTAATAAAGCCCCCCCCCCCCCAATTAGTGACCCCATTAATTGATTCTAATAATAATAATTTATTTATCAAATATTTAATAAATATTTATTATTTATTTTTTATTAATTTTTAACTATATTTTTTATACAGACTAGATTCTGTATTTAACAACTTTAACAATCAAATTTGGCTCCACAATGTTGACATCTCTTTGAAACTTTCAGTGAAGTATTATCACTTTAGACTATAGAGTTATTCAATTCTGAAATATTATCATATGATGTCTATTTTTTAGGCTTTTATCTACATAATATTGCACATTTGTAAACTGTTTTAATAGTTGTTTTTATCAATGTTTTTTTATCAATGTATTTCTATTATTAATGTATTTTTTATGGATGTATTTACTTATTTGCAACACATCTGATCTTAGCATTTAGCTTTGTTATCCTGTCAGGGATTGGAAAACAGGTTGTAACACAGGTGGCATTCTATAGGCTGACCTATGAACTTTACCTGTATCAGCTCCTTTATAAGCCGGTTGGAGCACAGAACAGAATCACTCTTGACAAAGTCTGGGCGAACCCAGACGAAACGCGTAGAGACATTGTCACCAGATTCTAAGACTATCTGCATTAACACTGCATTCACTGACACCACTTGGAAGGTGTTTTCAACAAGGACAGTGTGAATTTTTGCGGTAGTCTTCACCTTGGATATTGTTTTAACACATGCTTTGAATGTTCTTATGTTTGTAAGTAGCCACTTGTCTTGTGCACTTACTGTTCAAATAAATTGTATTTCACTTGAGTCAGGCTGCGCCTGTCCCATTCTTTCTACTTTCAACTAATTGACATCCCCTGCTAGCGGCCGATAATAACTTAAAATGTAAGGGTTAAAAGTGTGGGATGAAGTTTGGATCAATAAGTCTCTACCCAGAACAGGATAGCACTACCAGGGTCTGCAAAGTATTGCCAAGTGGTAAAAAATGAATGCTTTTTGTTGTTGTTGTTTTTATTGAGGTTATAAGCAAACACAACAATTAGGATATGTCCAATAACAGTAACAGTAAAAAATAACAATAAATCACATGAGTTGTAGTTGTACATGACATTCACATATCACTGAAATGCACTACAGATAGTGGAGACTATTGCGTAGTATACCTTCAGTCTTTTTTAACTGTTTGTATAAATGAATGTAGCTTAAAAACAACATGCACAAAGGTGACTAAATAGAGTCATAACTGGTATAGGTGTCATAAGCAATGTCGGACATACAACAATGAGACCTCATTTTCCCAACTTAGGGAATGTATCCCTCATTTCTCAGAGGGTCTTGGACCTATCTAGGCTAGTGAGTCATTAGTGAGGGAGATTAGATTTGGTCATGGTCACTCTTGGACCTTAATATATGAGTTTATATAGCAAATGGTAATATTGGACCTCCATAATAGTATATGGAAATCAGTGAAAAATATTACAAATAGAGTATAATACAAAGTATAATTTTTGAGAACATTAAAGTGATACAAGGATTATAATAATGCGCATAGATAGCGGGCCAGAGCCGCTTCAATGTATTATAATAGTTAGCAAGCTGTTATTAAACAAGCATTAATTCTTGTATATAGGAGGCATTAAGTAAGATAATTATAGTTGTATCTTACCTATCTACTGTATATTGAATGGTTTGGAGAGAGGAGGAGCTCCTTCACATGAAGATCAGTTGGTTACAAGACCAGGGGACATAATAAATACTTAAAGTAGGATAAGTAGCCCCTCTGTGTTGGGGGGGGGGGTGCATGAAGTGTATTAGAGGCTAATCTGGTAATTGTTCTCATTATGATGGATTCCACAATATATCTAAACTTTAAGGGGATAAGAAATGGAGAAGTAAGAGGGCAGACCTATATTATAGCACCTTAGTATTCATACGTGAAAGAAAACTTTAAACAAGGTATAAGTGTTATCAGGTAACCTTTGGAACTCAGAAAAAAAAACAGTTAATATTTTAAATATGGTTAGGCATATAAACTATGAAGTTGTAATATTCTCTTAACTGGAATAAATGGACCCCGTAAGCATGAATATATTCAAATGGTACATATAAAGCTTTTATATAAGGTAGAAGAGTGTCTAGATATATGGGTGAGTTTAATGTATGGTACCAGGAACTGTCTTATGCGTCCTTACCCAGTCTAGTTTCAAACATGAGAGTCCTCATAAACGACTGGGGAGTGAGGATTATTAAAGTGAATTAGAGCCTTGTTGCTGTAAACAGGAGCAGTTTAAGAGCTAGGACATGATAGCTGATTCAGCCCACTCCAACCTTACAGAGCGGCTTGAACCTCTCATAGGCATCCCTTGTGAACTCTTCTGGACCGTGAGATATGCTCATCTGCTGGGGTCGAAGCTGCCTCTCTACCTCTGGTATTAGGGGAAGAGGCGGTGAGGGTCTCATTTAATTATCCACTTCTAGATGTAGGGGATCTGTCAGCAAGTGTGGATGTCTCCTTAAACATGGGCTTTTCTGTACCATGGAGCAATGCGTATGTCATGTCTATGTATCTGAGGCTCTCAGTGTGCTGCGAGTGGTCTACTGCTTCGTTGTGTGGTGTTATGATTCCCTCTGTACCTCTGGGGAGGCCGGCCACATCCTCTTCCAAAGCAGCCGAGGGCAACGCCACTCCACATGTGTCTGGTGAGTCTGGTGTAGGCCTCCAAGTGCTCCATGTTGGCAACGTCTCCATTAGTTTGGACAGTCTTTCTTGAATATCCGGGAATGTTGTAGGCACTTGCTCAATAGGTTGTAACATTGTGGTATTAGTTGCTGTAGTCTTTAAACTTGCCTCCATCCCTGACTGTAAGGCTAATGGTGTAATTATTCCCAGGGCCGTCTTTAACAAAGGGCAAAAGGGGCAGCTGCCCAGGGCCCAGTCTTTGTTGAGGGGCTCAAGAGTCCTAAAAGAAAATATTTTTTTTTTTAGTTCATGCCAGACTGCTGATGTCATGTGACATGGGGGACACACACAGTCAGTCCTAATACTGTCACAGTCAAAAGTTATCTGCTTATATTTATTTGTGAGAAACTGTGCCAGACCGTGCTGACGTCATGTGACATGCCAAGCTAGTGCCATGTGCTGTTTTAGATGTGAACTGTGCAGCACTGAATGCTAAACCCTAACTCGGTATCCAGTCAGTCCCACTACACCAGAAAAGGTCCTGCTGGGATTAACACTTTTACCAGGTAACTGCTCTGGTGGTGGGGAGTGTTCAGGGTAGGGCTGACTGTAGGCGCATGCAGCAGAAAGCTGGAGCGGCAGGCACGTGAGAATTTGAGCATCTGTGCAGCTGCACACACTGCTCTCTTCAGTCTTGAGGTTGTGTGACTCGTCTCACACTTTATCCATGCAGCCTTGGACAGAGAGCATCCAGTCTGCTGGTCCACTTAGCCCTGCTCTTTCTGCTGTGGCCCTAAGATCCACTAACTGAAGTTTGTTAGGGGAATAGTGGTTTGTAGAAAGGTGTCAGTGGGAAGAATAAGTGAGTGCACACACGCCACTCCCCACTGCAGCATTGTCTAGTGCAGGGTGAGAGGGAACTTGTTCCTAGCAAAGAAGTGACATATGCTGCTGTGGCTGATGTATAGTGTCATACTGATACTTCACACATTAAGGTAAGTTTTATTTTTATAGTTTTTTTCTCTCTGTCTCAGATTTTACAGCTTCCCATAGTAGTTCTGCTGTTCCAGTTAGTAAACTTATATTTGTCTGCACCTCCATACTTCCTGCTAAGTCTTTACCTTGCTTTGGTCCTGTTGTCTGCCCTAAATCTCTTTAACCAGCTAACCTCACACCAGAATCACATTCAAAAGCATATTAAATTAATCCACAGTGGAGGAACTTATATATTTATTTACTTATTAGTATGGCTTAGGTCCAGTTTCGCATATTGCAATTTATTTAATTTTTTTTTAAATAAAATAATTAAAAAAAAAATAAATTATAACATAAATTGATTTAGTTGTTTTTGTGAAATTGCATGGGGGGGGGGGGCAAGAAAATGTTTGCCCAGGGTCCAGTCAATATTAAAGATGGCCCTGATTATTCCCCTGCATAATCCCAGCAAATCATCAAATCTGCGACTCATTTGATGCTCAAAGGCTTCCAGCTGAGCTGGTAGGATTGTGTGATGCTGCTCCATGCTTAAGGAGATAGGTAAATATAGCAGAATTTGCTAGGCTGTGGGAGGGGGGTGCCGAGGCTCCCTGAGTAGAACACCGCCCAAGGCCTCAACAATTCGGGTCAGAGCTTAAATTCTTATATTTATGCAGAAGTAAAGGCATCTGACTGATCCATCAACTCTTTAGTATATTGGCAGTATAATTGTTCTGAAATGAGTGTACAGAAGCTTTTGAAAAATGACAGTTTAGTCGAGATTAGTCTGGAGCTTCTTAAAATGTGGCTGAATGCCATCTTTGCTGGGACACGCCACCAACAATGAAGGTTTTTTATTGTGCTTTTGTGACAAGAGGCATAGTTATGGGTTTATTTTATAGGTAAGTATTTAGTTTTAAATAGGAATTATTTAGTTAATGATGTGAATATTTATTTAGATTTATTTAAATTATATTTAAGTTAGGGGGTGTTAGGATTAGACTTAGATTTAGGGGATAATATGTTTATTATAGTGGCGGCGGTGTGGGGGGCAGATTAGGGGTTAATAAATATAATTTAGGTGGCGGTGGGCTCCGGGAGCGGCAGTTTAGGGGTTAAACACTTTATTTAGTTGCGGCGGGGTCCGGGATCGGCAGGATAGGGGTTAATAACTTTATGTAGGTGGCGGCGGTATAGGGGACGGCAGATTAGGGGTTAATATGTATAATGTAGGTGGCGGTGGGCTCTGTGAGCGGTGATTTAGGGGTTAATACAATTATTAGATTTGCCACGGGGTCCGGGGGCGGCGGTTTAGGGATTAAACACTTTAATACAGTTGCGGTGGGCTCCGGCAGCGGCGGTTTAGGGGTTAATAACTTTATTTAGGTGCGTCGGGGTCCGGGAGCGGCGGTATAGGGGGTAAAACAGTATATTATAGTGTGGGTGCTTAGTGACAGGGTAGCAAGAAAACTGCGAATAAGCCGAAGAGCAGCGAGATCGATGACTGTTAGTTAACAACAGTCCGCTGCTCATCGCTCCATACTTGGTGCACGGCTTTTTGACAGCTTTCTTGAAAATTTTGGAGAACGTATTCAGGTCCGTGGCAGCGATGTTAGGCGATCTTAGGTGAGCGTATTGGTGCCGTTGAATGCAAGAAAGTCGGCGGCTTGATAAATAGAGGCCAATGTCCGAGAAATGCAAAGAGGCTCAACTGCAAAGAAAATACAGTTTTCAAAATAGATTGTGCTGTGTGCAATAAATTACTTACAGTAATCTTCTTCTTGTCCCTCAGTCAGTCACTTTCCCTCTACTCAGACTCTAAGGGCGGCATCACGTGACGTGGGTGTGCCCCTACAATGGCGCAAACCAAACGTGCCGCTGCGTGCATCAAGGTCAGGAGCAGACCAGACCACTGTCTGGTCAAGGTACTCCTCTCCTCCTTCGACCTCGGACCCTCCCTCCCCACCACAAAACGAGCAGTAACTGAGTCAGCCAGAGCCTGTGTATTTTAATTTTTTTAAAAAAAAAGTTCCTTTTTTTACTTAAAATACACTGACACAGTAACTCTCTCATACAGGCAGGCGAGGCGCCCCTCGCTGCAGTGCACCTGTAGGCACATGCCTACTGTGCCTAATGGGAAATCCATCCCTGGGCATTTACCAACTTCTTCTGTGTAGAAGAGGCTTAAATATAATTGCTGCTTGTAAGTTTCAGAATTAATATAAATTCAGTCCACCTCAATGGGTAATCAGCATTGCTAGTGTTGCTTGAAATTATTACTTTTTATGTATGCATTGTATATTTTAGCAGCTAAGCACTATACTCAACAATCCCTGCATACAAAATAAATATTTAAAAAAAATTAAAACTGTCTTGTTTAGTCATCCAGCAATAAACCATTTAAAATCCTCTAGTATTGTATATGTTATGCCCTTTGATGTGTCAAATATATAATTGAGATGCTGCACTGATCAGCTAATCAGAGTTTAGAATGTTGCAGGGTAAACTTTAAGAATCCTGCGAATCCACTGAAGCTTCCCTGGGGGTAGTGGGGAAAATACACAATTTTAGAGTTCAAATACAGGGAAATAGGCAACATAAATAATGGAAACACAGTACATAGTTTGTATTTTTTGTATAATTAATAATTCATATTGAACCACATTTTGAGCGTAAAAGTTCTATTTTCCATGCTATTTTGTCATGGGTATTTAATTTCTGCCCCTTAGAGCAGAGCTTCTTATATATTTTTTTTTACTTGGGACCTCTTTTTCCATTTGAAACCTTTTTGGTATCCCCATTTTTATAATATAGTCCAAAGCAAACCCTTTGTCAGACAGGAATACAATTTTTGTTTTTTATACATCAACATACCATTTAAATAAGGGAATTATTAGTAAAAAAAATAAGTCAGTTTCATAGCCATTGCTAATCATGGACAGTTAGACTCATTGTCTAACTCAATTTAATTTCTATGTAGGCTTCTCCCCCACATATGGTGAAGACCAATGCCCTCGGAATTGAAGAGGTAAAAAAGTTTCTGTGTCTAGCAGACATTAAGCAAAATATGAAAAAATGGTTACTCAATCATAAACAAACACACACACTCATTGTCAGGGAACCAGGAATCAGACAGAGACTTAGATTTCTAAATTAATCACACCTAAATGAAATAATAAGAAAAAAATAATAAAGAGTCCAAAAGCCAGATGACAAGATAGGAGTCAAAGCCAGTGCTGGTAGTCAGATGAGCTGAAACAGGAGCCAAAGCGAGTAGTCAGACGAGCAGGGGTCAGGAACACAAAGATCAGCGGAGTCAGGAACAAGCCAGGGATCAGGAACCAGAAGGGACATCAAACAAGCCAGGTACACAGAATTACGAACACAGGAACTCAGAGACGATGCAAGGGCAAAGGCAGACTGAACTGAGGCGCTTTAAATAGTAAGTGATGACATCATTATTTCGTAATTCTAGGACTGCAACCTGTCTCTCACTGATGATGTTCTCCAGTTTGGCCATAAAAGGGAGCCGGGGAGTAGTGAGCAGTGTTACACACTATGCAGCAGGCGAAGAGAGAGACAGGTGAGTCAAAATGGCAGCTAAGATAAAAAGCAGCAAATAAACATAGGAAATTAGGGTGAAACCCTGTCATTCTAAACATACACAAACTCACAACACACTCACTCAAAGCACACACGCACAACACACAAAATCACAGTACATGATGAAATGTTGTGGTGACAACAATAAAATGTAAGGGTCCCCCTGGGGATCCTGATAACCAGTTTAAGAAGCACTGCTTTCGAGTGTCCAGATGGTGAAAATTAAGTTTTATATTTAATTGTTTCTTGCATTTAATAAGATATATGATATTGTAAGAGTTGCAGGTAAATGTGTACTGGCATTTGATACACAGTGTAGTACTAGAGGCTGTCTTTCATTTTGCTATCTTCTCATCACTAAAAATGTTATTATATTTTGCATTAATTTGTAAGGTTGAAGAAACTACCCTTCTGATTTAGAATAAAAAAAATCTATGTGGAACAATTGTTCTATCTCAAGAGTTGTAGCGGCTAGGGCAGAGCTTAGAAATATGGTCACTTTTGTGTGTGTTCTTACATACAGATTCTGAGGTTTTGCAGCCACTAAGCCTGCTTGCAGATCTAAAACTTGCACTTGGTCAGACAGATGAAGACTACGGAATTCACTCACTGAGACTGTAGTAGGCAAGACACATGCATGTAATGACACTGAAGGGAATCTTGCCATCTCTGCCTACAAATTGGAACTATGACACAAAAACTACAAATGTAGAACTTATACAAATGCACCCAACACTGGGATTTAAATATAGTGTAAGAAGTGGGTTCTAAATGTCCTGTTATAAAATCTGCTGCACCAAATCTTACATATAAATGAGTTAAATGAGTATAACAGGAGCATACAATGGCCCTATAGCTTGCACATTTGAGATACACAATCATTTGGCACCATTAGGCCTCTAGTAATAATAGTCAAGAACATACAGCTGTCCATAACAATTTAGTCTTTTATTGATTATTTTGGTACTACAAAAAAATGGTAGAATCAGCAAGGAAGTACTCAATTCAGAATTTATACAGTTTATGCCTTATGTCTGATACATTTCTTCTACATTGCAGTATAGTCAACAATCTCATTTGATCATCAAGAGATAATATAAAACAAGCACCATGCAATAAAGTAAAAGAACAAGTATTAAAGAGCGCACCAGATACAAAATCCTAAGTTTATACTACATGTCATAAGATGGCTAAAAGATTTCTGTCTCTGCTCACTTAGGCTTACTGTACCTTTATGGAGGCCTTGAAGATAAATTAGGCCTTAATTGCCATAGTCTATATTAGCTCTGTGTTTGTAGCATGTGGTTGGGGTTGCCTGTGTATTAAGTTACTAAACCTCTTACTCTGGCAATTATTACTTGGACATACTGGTTCGACTTCTGCTTCCTCTGACTACAAATTGTGTGTTTTATTCTACTACTGCTTTGACCATAATATTTATGGATTTCACTATGAGGCGCCCCTTTTCTTTCTGATCTAGATCCTCAAGGTGAATTTGTCATCGTTCCCCTCAAGTGGAGCAGTCTCACACACATCCATATTCATTTTGAATTGGGACTTATATTTCAACAGTTAAATCACTTTGTTTTTTATTGATTTACCTTTTTCACCATTTTTTTCAACAGCATTTGTTTGTTTGTTTTTGGTATTTATTCATGGTTTTGTATTTTTAACTATTTGCAATAGCATAACTAATATCATTAGTGCGCCACCTTGTCTAGGTTTTTTTGCACCTAGCGCTTAGTTTAATCTGGAAGAATATATCACTCACATAAGCAAACACTAAATCATGCTAATTTCATTTGCTGGTTTCTTAAAAGTACCCCAAATCAAAACCCAGTTATCATGGACAGAAACTGCAGGGAAATTAATGGATTTAAAAAATAAAACTACAGTTGTTTTTAGACGATTCGACCAAATTTGTTTGTTTGATAAATAAATATATCAAGACCGAGTTACATGACGTGGATGTGACTTTATTTTTTATAATTAAATACATATTTTTGTAATATACAAAAAAAAATATTTCAATCCCCATGTAAAAACACAAACCTATAAATTGCAATATTACAAAAATATGTACAAATAAGCAATGTAATATAATGAACACTGTGCAGCTACAGTCTTAAATAATTAAGCTGAACACAACCATAAGTTGTAAAGGGAACTCCTCTGATTTTGCACCTTAAATAAACCATAGTTTGATTCTGTATATGCAGGAAACACAGAAACAGTTGATGTCAAATGGCTACTAACATGCATGAGATCTTAAAGCACAATTCAAACGACTCCAGTTTAGCTGGGACTCTTCTGGCGCCTCACCTGGAAGGATTGATCACCATGAGGCATATTTAACAAATGTCTGTCGGACCTGATCCGACAGTGCGGATCAGGTCCGACAGACATTGCTGAATGCGGAGAGCAATACGCTCTCCGTATTCAGCATTGCACCAGCAGCTCACAAGAGCTGCTGGTGCAACGCCGCCCCCTGCAGACTCACGGCCAATGGGCCGCCAGCAGGGGGTGTCAATCAACCCGATCGTACTCGATCGGGTTGAATTTCCGGCGATTCCTGTCCGCCTGTTCAGAAAAGACGGACAGGGTTATGGAGCAGTGGTCTTTGTGACCGCTGCTTCATAGCTGCTGTTTCTGGCGAGTCTGAAGACTCGCCAGAAACACGGGCCCTCAAGCTCCTTTCGGAGCTTGATAAATAGGCCCCCGTGTCTCTTTCGAGAAACATAATTTGTTACAATTACACACTGCAAACAGATTGAATTTTATATGTTTTTATTCATATCTTTGGAGTCATAAGCATACTGCTATAGACTGTACTTATCTGCTTCCAAAGTGACAATAACTAATGACTATTTTGTTTAAAAATGTTTTTCTCTGTTATTTTAGATCTGGAAAATTTGCAATGTAAACTGTTTTGCATATGCTTTAATCTTCCAATAAAAATGATGGCTGCATGTTTGAACATTCATTACAGTAAATTGTAACCCAAGCCTAATTAACATTTTCTTCACTATAATGATCCTTGCATAATGCAGTGGATTAAAAACTAAAGTATTTTAGACATGTACCACTATTTATATGCAGTCACCACTTTCATATCACTTTTATTGGGAAGTTACTTGCTGTTCAGATTTGTTTTTCCCAATTCACAAGACAAAGTACAGCAATTCTACAAAGACAAAAGACTGCAGCATGGGGAGAAAAAATCCCTTTGCATGAATCCCTTGATTCCATGTTAAGATTAACAACTGTGCCTCCGCTTCCTAAGTGTTTCTTGGCAAGAGACCAGGAACAGCATCAATTAAATTATTGCCAAGTTGATAGAAGAAAAAATAGTGCCTGGCAGGATTTAGTAATCCATTCTGTCCTTACTTGGCCCCATCCAGAAGGTTTTTGGGTACTGTTTCATTAGAGGATAATTACTTGTAACCTTGCAGTTCAGTAGCTAACTAATAACATTAGTGAGCAATGTGCTGTAGTCTTTGTATTTGCACAAAATAAAGAAAATCAAAATGCAAGCCACTGTTCAGTCTTTTTATTTAGAATTTTGAGGCTAAAAAGACATTCTATTATTCTATTTATTTAAAGCAAATTGTGTTTAAATAACCTTCCTTGTTTTACTGGGTGTTTAATCTCTGCCAAGGAGTTCAACAAATAATCAAGTCAAATAGCTGGCATGTTTCTGTGCTGCACCAGATGAAGATATGGTTGGTGAGCCAATCAGCATATGTCCATATGACTTACCCTTATCTAGAACAGTGTGGGAGCTTTATCATAGGTTCAACCATCTTAGCAAGGGTTAAATACTTTGGTATATTTAGTGCATATATTTAAAAATAAATAACACCACAGAATAGAGCATTATGGGCTAGATTGCAAGTGAAGCACTAGCTAGCTAACGGTTTGAACTGTTCTCCAATTGGTGCTTTAGCTATATGACACTTTTTGTAGCTAGGTAGTTCAAAACGTTAGCTCACAAAAAACAAACCAAAAAATGACTCTTGAAGTGGGCAGCTGGAGCACGGGGTATTAGCATGGCATGGCTAGATTAAAAGGTGAGCTACAGCACATCTTTATTAGAAGCAATCAATTAAAGTCCATCTAAAATATTTTTTAGATTCCAGACCTGAATTTAAAACGTGAAAGTTTACCATCACTTTAAATATTATTATTGAATTATTATTTAGTCATATATATTTTATAGCCTTTTATAGGGTTGCCACCTCGGCCATGTTTTCCTGGACACTTATGAGTTACACATGCTGCAGGGTAAGCAGGGCGGAACATGAATAGTGCTGTCCAGGACCACTATTCGTGTGCTGTCCAGGGATGTAATTCATGTTCCCCTCTGCACACCCTGCAGCATGTGTAACTCATAAGTGTCCAGGAAAACATGGCCGAGGTGGCAGCCCTAGCCTTTTATAGCCCTTTGCAGTCAAATGCATGACCATATACCTTTGAACCCTTATAAATATTTTTTATTAATATTTTTACGAGTAACTTTTATCAGATAATATTTATATGAGTGTAACTCTTTATTTGTATCTATTTATGTTGTATTTGGTGCAAGTTTTATTTTAGCCCTAACCCTTTATGCAAGGTTTTTAGTCACGTTAACCCTACACTCGTTTGCACTCAAGTGAATGCATTTACTTTCAACTTGTAATTAACGTGTAATCTAGCCCTATATTTTTAAGAGAACGTCTAATTATGGCTAAGAAAATATAGTAAATTCTTTACCCACTATTAACTGTCCCAGCTCTATTACATATGTAAGGCCTCTTGTATATATAAAAATAAATGTAAAATATAAAGTAGAGTTTTACAAGGTAATCATTTTTTTTTAATTTGGATAGAGTTTTTAAAAGGTAGTATATGTATCATTCAATGTAAATGTGTGTCTGTGTGTGTGTAAATCTTGAAATGTATTTCTGAAAATGACACTCTCCCAACCAAGTAATATATTGATGTATTATTATATATATTATATTCTATTATTATTTTTTTGTTGGTGATGTGGGGCTAATTTTAGAAATTCTGTTCTTTTGTCCTGTTGAATTAATTTAAGTGTTTTTTCAATTCAATTTCCTAAATGTGCTAATATGAGTTTGCTTTGTCCAGTGACACTGTTGGCTTTTATCATTGCACAAACATTAGTAGTGAAATGCTTGTACAATGCCGCCCCCTGCACATTCGCGGCCAATCGGCTGCTAGCAGGGGGTGTCAATCAACCCGATCGTATCTGATAGGGCTGATTGCTGTCCGCCGCCTCAGAGATAGCAGACGAGTTAAGGAGCAGCGGTCTTAGGACCACTGCTTCTTAAATTACATTTCCGTCGAGCTGGAAAGTACGGGGGTAGATAGCAGCATCTGCTGCTTGGTAAATCTACCCCTGTGTGTGAAGTGACAGTGAGAATACTGTGTGTGCAGTAACAGTGAGAATACTGCGTGTGCAGTGACAGTGAGAATACTGCGTATGCAGTGACAGTGAGAATACTGGGTGTGCAGTGAGAATACTGCGTGTGCAGTAACAGTGAGAATACTGGGTGTGCAGTGAGAATACTGGGTGTGCAGTGACAGTGAGAATACCGTGTATGCAGTGACAGTGAGAATACTGTGTGTGCAGTGACAGTGAGAATACTGGGTGTGCAGTTGCAATAAGAATACTGTGTGTGCAGTGACAGTGAGAATACTGTGTGTGCAGTGAGAATAAGGGTGATGCTGTCTGTGCAGCAAGAGTGTTTTTGCAGGTGTTGTCACTGCCTTGCCCTCAGCTTTCTGGTCCTGGCTGTGCTCTGGTAAATGTTGGGAGGTCTGCCTTGGCATCAGCTACTCGAGTTAGAGTTGCCTCTACACTAGCACTGTGAGTGACATGAGGGTGGGTACGATTTCCTCTAATGCTGCTTCTCTGCTAAAGTACTACCGTATATTTACAATTTATATACAGAGTAATTAAACTGAAGGGAATGCTGTGCATAGCAGTCCTAAGGCTCCAGTTTCATGCAGAGAAAATGCACAAGATGCCATCTATCCACACACATGAATATCCTGTTTTAATGTGATGTTCTATAGTTTTTTCCCTGTTTATATGTCACATTAAAACCCATCACTAGCAGTATTCTAGTACATAAGCATTGACTTGATGAATTTACCCAAAATGTATACAGTTTCTAATTCAATACCTTTAACCTCTTTAAAAGCCATTTGCCAATTGTCACATGGCATCTCTTGATTATTTCCAAATATGTTTTAACAAAATGTTTTTGGGTATCCGAAAACAAACTAAACATATATCAACAAAACTAAAAATGCATTTATCAAACATATCAATCAACATAACAAAGCACCAACTATGGGCTGGATACCAACCTGCAGTGAGAGCTTTGTACCAGCATTAGCTACAAGAAGCAAATCATGAGCTATCACACTCCACTTGCTAAAAATGGTAGCAAGAACAAGGTAACAAGAGCTCTGGTAGAGTAGCAAGAGGTTGCAGCTGCCTATACTTTTACTGGGATTTCCAAATGGATTGTAGATAATATATTAATACAGCTCCTGCTACAAATCTACTAACATTAATAAGCTGTAGCTACATCACTTCTTGCTATGGGTAGATTCAACTGTTATAAGTTCAAACTAGTGCAATGTTATATATGTATGGGTAGGCTATATAAGACTGCATTTTTTATTTTTTTTAAATACGCATTATAACCTATGTGTATTAATCTTTCCTTTGGTACATATGTTAAGACATTAATGCATATTATCAAAACCAAATTTAATCCTATATAATAAAAGGCCAAGTGTGTTTGTCCGAAGCTGTCATGCTCAGTAGAGACTGCGCACGCAAAGAAACACACCTGGCCTTCTAACTGTCAGTGACGTCTTCCTCCTGGCGTCACGTGTGGTGGAGTGGGCGTGGCTGACGGGTGTGGGTGGTCGGGGCCCGGGCATGCCATGGGCGGGGCGGGGCAGGGCATGGCGTGGGCGGGGTCGACCGTAACATGGGCTGGGCAGGGCCGAGTTTGACGCGGGCTGGGCTGGGCGGGGCCAGATGCCGGGCGAGTGCACTGCACAGTGAGTGATTGAGACAGAGAGCTCTAAAAATAAGGGGATAGAGAGAGCAGAAGAGGGGGGATAAAGAGAGGGGGGAGAGAGACAGCAAAAGAGAGGGGGGAAAGTGAGCAAAAGAGAGGGAGGAGAGAGCACAAAAGAGAGGGGGGAGAGCACAAAAGAGAGAGGGGGAGAGAGCACAAGAGAGAGAGCACAAAAGAGAGGGGGAGAAAGCACAAAAGAGAGGGGGGAGAGAGCGCAAAAGAGAGGGGGGGGAGAGCGCAAAAGAGAGGGGAAGAGAGCGCAAAAGAGAGGGGGAGAGAGCGCAAAAGAGAGGGGGGAGAGAGCACAAAAGGAAGGGGGGAGAGAGCACAAAAGAGAGGGGAAGAGAGCGCAAAAGAGAGAGGGGAGAGAGCTCAAAAGAGAGGGGGAGAGAGCGCAAAAGAGAGGGGGGAGAGAGCGCAAAAGAGAGGGGGAGAGAGCACAAAAGAGAGGGGGAGAGAGCACAAAAGAGAGGGGGGAGAGAGCGCACAAGAGAGGGGGAGAGAGCACAACAGAGAGGGGGAGAGAGACAGCAAAAGAGAGGGAGAGAGACAGCAAAAGAGAGAGACAGCAAAAGAGAGGGAGAGAGAGAGCAAATGAGAGGAGAGAGAGAGCAAACAAGAGGGGGGAAGAGAGAGAGCAAAAGAGAGGGAGAGAGACAGCAAAAGAGGGAGAGAGACAGCAAAAGAGAGGGGGAGAGAGCACAAAAGAGAGGGGGGGAGAGAGCACAAATGAGAGGGGGGAGAGAGCACAAAAGAGAGGGGGGAGAGAGTGCAAAAAAAAAAAAGGGTGGAGAGAGCGCAAAAGAGAGGGGGAAGAGAGCGCAAAAGAGAGGGGGGAGAGAGCGAAAAAGAGAGGGGGGAGAGAGCGAAAAAGAGAGGGGGGAGAGAGGGCAAAAGAGAGGGGAGAGAGGGCAAAAGAGAGGGGGAGAGAGCGCAAAAGAGAGGGGAGATAGAGCGCAAAAGAGAGGGGGAAGAGAGGGCAAAAGAGAGGGGGGAGAGAGCGCAAAAGAGAAGGGGGAGAGAGTGCAAAAGAGAGGGGGGGAGAGCGCAAAAGAGAGGGAGAGAGCGCAAAAGAGAGGGGGAGAGAGTGCAAAAGAGAGGGGAGAGAGCGCAAAAGAGAGGGGGGGGAGAGAGTGCAAAAGAGAGGGGGGAGAGAGGGCAAAAGAGAGGGGGAGAAAGTACAAAAGAGAGGGGGAGAGAGCACAAAAGAGAGGGAGAGAGACAGCAAAAGAGAGGGAGAGAGAGAGAGCAAAAGAGAGGAGAGAGAGAGAACAAATGAGAGGAGAGAGAGAGCAAACGATAGGGGGGAAGAGAGAGAGCAAAAGAGAGGGAGAGAGACAGCAAAAGAGGGAGAGAGACAGCAAAATAGAGGGGGAAGAGAGCAAAAGAGAGGGGGGAGAGAGAGAGCAAAAGAGAGGGGAGAAAGAGAGAGCAAAAGAAGGGGGAGAGAGAAAAAGAGAGGGGGGAGAGAGCAAAAGAGAGGGAGAGAGACAGCAAAAGAGGGAGAGAGACAACAAAAGAGGGAGAGAGACAGCAAAAGAGAGGGGGGAGAGAGCGAGCAAAAGAAAGGGGGAAAAGAGAGGGGAGAAAGAGAGAGCAAAAGAGAGGGGATATAGAGAGAGAGCAAGGGGTGGGACCGCTGTACTGCAAAAAAATGGTCCGTGTACACGGGTTTTAGGACTAGTAGATATATAATTTAAATGAGTTAGTAGTAATACCAGAACATTGGTCAAATATACTTTTGGTTTTAAAATAATAAAATGTATGAACATTAATGTTTCCAATGTACCAATATGTGATATGTGCATAAATTATTTGTTAATTAATTAATTAAATATTTGTATTTATTTATATATTAAGATGCTATTGCAAGCTGTAACTGTTGTTTTTTTTTTATTTATTTTTTATAAGTTATTCATTATTTCTTGCAAAAAACAAGGCAATGGAAACTCAATCTTATTTAAAACCACTACTGCTATAACTACATTGTTCCTGTATGTTATATCTAGGCCATGCAAGTTTAATTTTGAGTTTACTGTCCTTATAAATATATATATATAAAGACAACATTTTGGGCTAGATTATGAGTGGCGGGCTATTTATCACTCCCACTCATGCGATAACTACACTAAAAGTAAGCTTTTTGCACACGTTAGGTAACTCGCGTTATGCAAGTTGAAAGTAAAAAGTTTTTGCACTAGAGCTAACCCGTCGCACACAAAAAGCTGGTTAGAATATCATGATGACGTTAACGTATTCCCCCTAAGAAGTCAATAGAGCAAGAAAGGTGGGTAAAAACACCTAACACCCTACTTGTGTGCAAAACCAATCGAATTTTCTAGTTGATACCAAGGGGCCAATTTATCAATGGTCTTAAGACCACTGCTCCTTAACTGGTCCGCTGCCTCTGGTTGATTGACATGCTCTGTTAGCGGCATTGCACAAGCAGTTCACCAGAATTGCTTGTGCAATAATAAATGCCGACAGCATATGCTGTCGGCATTCAGCCATGTCTGGCGGACATTCTAGTAGCACTGATCACTTGTCATTGAATATGGTAGGCTTAATTTTTTTTTGTGCCTCCCTTCCTTATGCCTAATAGTGCCCCCTCAGTAAACTCACTTCCCCACAGTGGCAAGTTTCTCACCATTCCCCTATAGACTTCAAATGAGCTCAAAAAGTGAAGAAAAAAAAAAACAACAACACCCTTACTACTGCACATCCCTAATACAGATATATACATATATAGGAATATCTATTTAAAATACTTAGAACATATTCCCCTAAGTAAAGAGCATTGGAATGTGAAATATTTACTTTATATTCACAGTATAACACATTATTAAAAATGAATATTGCATAATTATATTTTTTTCATGTTTTCAGCTACTTGACTACAAATGGCTCCAATGTCTATATATGTATACATATGTATTTATGTGTAAATACATATAAATACATAAATACATACACACACACACACACACACACATATATATATATATATATATATACTGTATATATATTTATATGTATATATTAGGGCTGTGCGATTTACCGCGGATGCGGTTTTAAACCGCAATTAACCGTCGCGATTTAAACCCTGCGTTTAAAAAAAATTAAAAAAAAATTGACTGATCTTCATGGAAATGGAGGCGAGTCCTCCAGGGTTCCATTGTATGAGGGAGGATGAGAGGCGGACCCGTGGGCGAACCTGAGAAGCCCGCAAAATGGCCATTTTGTTTGCAGAGTATGTGGCAGCAGCGGCAACAGCCCTTCATCTTGGAGTGTGGTCATCTTGGAGTGTGGCGGTGGTCAAGCGGTGGTGTGGTGGTGGGACATGCGCTCAAAGTTGTGACTCTAAAGTGAGTAGTATTGTACAAAAACTTTAAAGTGCCACTGCTTTTTTTTAAATATTTTATTAACCTCTGTGACGCATAACATTGATTGATTGCATTCCCTGATAATTGAGTTGAGTGAAAACATGGACAATGTTGTAAGAAGAACTGGCCAGCTAATTTCATTTCAATTAGCTGAGATCCAGAGTGATGGAATATTTTTCGCTTTAGCATGCCATAGCAGATGCAAATTGTGTACTGTATTGTCCCTTGCCTCTCGGCATGGGACAAAACCGACCTGATCCTGATGTATAATTTGGGGTAAAATTAGATTGAGTCTATTAGCTATGAGTTTAGCAAAAATCTTTATATCGGTATTTAATAGGGAGATCGGTCTATAGTTTGGAATTGACGTAGTAGGTTTATTTGGCTTCGGTATTAGAGTTATATTAGCTTGCAGGGCCAGCGGGGGAAATGATTTATCCTCGTCTATACTTTGAAAGTATGTCAGGAGGTGCAGTATTAGTAGGTCCTTAAAAGTAGTATAATAAACGTTACTAAAGCCATCTGGGCCTGGTGACTTTCCTACTTTTAATGATTTGATCGCTAGCTTGATCTCTTCAGCTGAGAAGGGTGCGTCTAAGTCGGTTCTTTGTTCGTCTGTAATTCTGGGTAGATGTAATTGAGCCAGGTAAGTCTGTATGGCTAAATTTGTTGGGGGGGTATGTTTTGGTTCAGGTTGTATAATGAATTATAGTACTGTCTAAAACTATCTGCTATGTCTTTTGACGTATGCCAGTCTTTCCCCTTATCATCTTTGATATGTAGGATATATCTGCTGAGTGTTTTTTTCCTAAGCTGTCTAGCCAGGAGTTTTCCTTGCTTGTTGGCGCCCTCATAGAATGTTTTTTTAAGGAAAAGCGCATTGCGCTTGGCCTCCGTCCCCAAGAAACAGCTAAGCTGCGATCGTTTATGTTCTAGACTTTCAAGGATAGATCGGTCCTCTGGGAATGCTTTATGTATCTCTTGGAGTTTATTTAAATCGGTAAGTAAAGAGGATAAGTAGTTGTGTTGTTGTTTTATTTTGGTTGCTTTCAAAGCAATCAGTTCTCCCCTGAGAACGCATTTATGAGCGTTCCAGATGTGTTGCGGGCACATGTTGGGGGTGTTATTTAGCCTAAAGTAGTCTTCAATGGTCTTAGTTAATTGGATCCGTATTAAGGGGTCCTTCAGGTGGGATTCATCTAACCTCCAAGATCTCGATTGAGTGGTGTGTGTAGAGAAATCGAATGTGCAACTAATCATAGCATGGTCCGACCAAGTTATGGGATATATTTCTGAATGTCGAGCATGTGCTAAACTGGTTACGTCGGTCAGCATATAGTCTATTCTAGAATAATTTTGATGGGGATATGAGTAAAAAGTAAAATCTTTTGTATCTGGGTGGTGGATTCTCCAGACATCGTGTATGGCCAGAGAAGACAGTTTGGATCTTATTAATTTCAAAGTTTTGTTGGGGACCGAGGACCTTCCAGAGGAGCAGTCCACAGCGGGGTCTAGTGCAACATTAAAATCCCCACCCACTACCAAGCTGCCTCCGGGTGATTCCAAGAGTTTATTACAGATCTGGTGGAAGAATCTAGGGGAATCTAGGCTAGGTGCATATATATTAGCTAGAGTTATGGGTTTGTGATATAATAGCCCAGAAATAATTAAATACCTCCCCATTTTGTCTTTACAAATAGTTACATTTTTATATAGTATTACACTGACACAAGGTAGGTCTTTTTATAATGTACAGTCTTTATAAAATTGATTTGTTTGTAAAAATAGTAAGATTTTTCTTCTCAAGGATCTCAGGTGGCTGGAGGATTTGGTGCTTTCAGGGTAGTTATTCCACAGTTGAGGAGCTCTGAATGAGAACGCTGACTGACCAGCTTCCTTGGTGTAGCGGGGAATGGAGAGTAGAGTGGAAGAAAAGGAACTTAAGTTATAGGAGGAGTGGGGATCGGGGGTAAGGATACTGCTCGGGTAGTGCAGGAGTTTCTCAGAAAAGTGGTTATAGACAAGGTAAGAGAGGTGAAGAAAACATCCAGGGGCCGATTTATCAAAGCTTCAACTGATAATACGATGTAATCCGCTTAAATCTCACGTCATATTCTACGCAAATTGAACCCATCGTAATTAATAAAGCATCAGCATTGTCAAATATTGAAACGTGTGACGTAATATACGCTACCACTATCTCAATCCGACACAGATCAATGCTTGCGTCATTCCAGATGTTTCAAATTCACATTCGACTCTATTTGACCCTCTTCCCAATATATCAAACATTCGAAAGGTACATTTGCATCTTTTCTGCTGCTGCGTACCTATTGTTCAAATCGCCACCCTTCAGGCCGCGAATGCCATAGAAATAAATGGGAGTCTGAAAACCCAGAAAGGTTATGTTAGATGCTGCAAGAGAATGAAGCTTATTACATATTTATATAAATTAGAAAGTTGATTACAATTGTATACTCTTTCTAAATCACACAGACAACAAAGACGCATGTTCAGTATCTAAATAATATGTTAATAATAACATATATGTTAATAATATGTTAAATAATAATATTATAATCACATGTAATTTCAAGGGACAGATTCATTTCAAAAGTAGTTTTAATGTAATGTCTGCCTGGCAGCAGGACTAGTAGATATAGGGATAAAAATGAAATAAATACATTACATACTATAGCTAACTTCTTTTTTTATCAATCTAATTTCACCATGTTTAACGCATGTAATACAAGTTCCACTGCATTTCGCACCAAATTTGACGCAATACTTCGCACCAAATTGGACGCAATACTCGAACCCCTAAACAACCCACAAGCTAGTGAAATTTTCCACCACTTTTGATTGGGACATGCATAATCACATGATTTATGACATCAGCCAATCTGATTTAAATATACATTTTATACTATCACTAATGAATCAAATTGCTTGATACTTGTGTAATTGATCACTCATCAGAACTTGTAAGTGCCATTTGTTACATTGTGAATTATACTTTTAAAGAATGTATATGTGAAATTAGTATTAAAGTTAAACATTGATGATGACATTAGGACACACAGTGTAATATTTTTGACAATGATTTTGAAAATCGAATGATGTTTGATTCAATATAATTTTAAGATGATAGCTCAAAGGGATAGTCCACCTAACATTAAACTGTCATGAATTAGGTAAAGCAGAAATTAAAATCACCTCTTTACTGTCATGATATTTTCAGTGTTTTTCTTCCTTCTCATTAAGAAATGTCATCTTATATGCCAGTCCATTTTATAACACCTGTGTAGGGGTGATGTTTCAAACTACACTGTAATCAGGAAGGGCTACACAGGTGCAGAGAGAAAACTGGCCCAGCTCTTAAAATATCCATTATTTGCAAATAAATACCTATGATACCCTGATTACGTGTTTTTTTTTTTTTTTTTTAAAGTTTTTAATGTCCCTTTAGTATAAACAAAACTTAAAGAGACATTGCACTGTAAAATTGTCTCCACTTTAATGTGTTTCCGATGACAAATTTTACCTGCTGGAATGCATTACATTATTTACAAATACATTTATTTTATTTTGTCATTTGAAATATATGTTTTTGCATTTAAAAACCACCACCTATTCTGAAAATATGAGTACTGCAGTAGGTTCTTTAGAAAAGCTATTTAAAACAAGAGGCAAGATAGAGTTCAACCTATTTACAAAGGTTTTCCTGTAGCTGCTTGGAAAACAATTAATTCTCATCACCTGAGTACATTGTCCATTTAAGGTATTTGTTGCACTAATAAAATACACTGCATAAATATGGAAACATTTTAGAATTAGTATATAATAATGGAGTGGATAAAAATCTTTGTGTATAATGCAGTTGCAAAAACAAAACAAAAAAAACAATTTCATATGTCTTTACAGAGGTGTCTGATATGGCAAATCAGATTTATTATTCTGTACATGACAGCATCATTAACAGCAATTATTCAGCTGCAATCAGTGCTTTTTGAAGAGTTCTTTATCCCAAGATTGGCACAGCCGCAGCAGAGGAGTTAAATGATTTGCAAAGTTGACTATGTTAAAACTACTGCCATGCTTGATTTGCATAATTCACAAGAATACAGACAAGTTGTGGGCATTCTATCCACAGGGATAGCACTTTTTTTTTTTTTTTAATATAATTTTTATTGAGGTCGTTAAAAAAAAAATACAACTGCAAGTAAATAATCAGTAGCAGAAACAACATACACAAAATGGTGTGCAATTATGACATGCCACTGCAAAACAATAGATTACAATCGGCTAGATTTAGAGTTTTGTCGGTAACGACCTGCGTAGCTAACGCTGGCTTCCCCCCCCCCCCCCGCACCTTTTAAATACTGCTGGTATTAAGAGTTCACAGAATGGCTGCGTTAGGCTCCAAAAAAGGAGCGTAGAGCATAATTTACCGCCACTGCAACTCTCAATACCAGCGGTGCTTACGGACGCGGCCAGCTTCAAAAACGTGCTTGTGCACGATTCCCCCATAGGAAACAATGGGGCAGTTTGAGCTGAAAAAAAACCTAACACCTGCAAAAAAGCAGCGTTCAGCTCCTAACGCAGCCCCATTGTTTCCTATGGGGAAACAGTTTCTAAGTCTGCACCTAACACTCTAACATGAACCCGAGTTTAAACACCCCTAACCTTACACTTATTAACCCCTAATCTGCCGCCCCCGCTATCGCTGACCCCTGCGTTTTTTTTTAACCCCTAATCTGCCGCTCCGTACACCACTGCAACCTACATTATACCTATGTACCCCTAATCTGCTGCCCATAACACCGCCGACCTCTATATTATATTTATTAACCCCTAATCTGCCCCCCACAACATCGCCGCCAGCTGCCTACAATAATTAACCCCTAATCTGCCGACCGGACCTCACCGCTACTATAATAAATGTATTAACCCCTAATCCGCCTCACTCCCGCCTCGATAACCCTATAATAAATAGTATTAACCCCTAATCTGCCTTCCCTAACATCACTGACACCTAACTTCGAGTATTAACCCCTAATCTGCCAACCGGACCTCACCGCTACTCTAATAAATTTATTAACCCCTAAAGCTAAGTCTAACCCTAACACTAACACCCCCCTAAATTAAATATAATTTAAATCTAACGAAATAAATTAACTCTTATTAAATAAATTATTCCTATTTAAAGCTAAATACTTACCTGTAAAATAAACCCTAATATAGCTACAATATAACGAATAATTATATTGTAGCTATTTTAGGATTTATATTTATTTTACAGGCAACTTTGTAATTATTTTAACCAGGTACAATAGCTATTAAATAGTTAATAACTATTTAATAGCTACCTAGTTAAAATAATTACAAAATGACCTGAAAAATAAATCCTAACCTAAGTTACAATTAAACCTAACACTACACTATCAATAAATTAATTACATAAAATACCTACAATTATCTACAATTAAACCTAACACTACACTATCAATAAATTAATTACATAAAATACCTACAAATAAATACAATTAAATAAACTAACTAAAGTACAAAATATAAAAAAAGAACTGTTACAAACAATAAAAAAATAATTTACAAACATTAGAAAAAGATTACAACAATTTTAAGCTAATTAAACCTACTCTAAGCCCCCTAATAAAATAACAAAGCCCCCCAAAATAAAAAAATGCCCTACCCTATTCTAAAATGAAAATAGAAAAGCTCTTTTACCTTACCAGCCCTTAAAAGGGCCTTTTGCGGGGCATGCCCCAAAGAAAACAGCTCTTTTGCCTGTAAAAAATAACATACAATACCCCCCCAACATTACAACCCACCACCCACATACCCCTAATCTAAGCAAAACCCCCCTTAAATAAACCTAACACTAAGCCCCTGAAGATCTTCCTACCTTATCTTCACCACGCCTGGTATCACCGATCGGTCCAGGCTCCGAAGTCTTCATCCAAGCCCAAGCGGGGGCTGAAGAGGTCCATGATCCAGCTGAAGTCTTGGCCCAAGCGGGGGCTGAAGAGGTCCATGATCCGGCTGAAGTCTTCATCCAAGCGGGAGCTGAAGAGGTCCATGATCCGGCTGAAGTCTTCTATCAAGCGGCATCTTCAATCTTCTTTCTTCTGGATCCATCTTCATCCCACCGACGCGGAACATCCTTCTTCACCGACGACTTCCCGACGAATGACGGTTCCTTTAAGGGACGTCATCCAAGATGGCGTCCCTCGAATTCCAATTGGCTGATAGGATTCTATCAGCCAATCGGAATTAAGGTAGGGAAATTCTGATTGGCTGATGGAATCAGCCAATCAGATTCAAGTTCAATCCGATTGGCTGATCCAATCAGCCAATCAGATTGAGCTCGCATTCTATTGGCTGTTCTGATCAGCCAATCGGAATTTGAGGGACGCCATCTTGGATGACGTCCCTTAAAGGAACCGTCATTCGTCAGGAAGTCATCGTTGAAGAAGGATGTTCCGCGTCGGCGGGATGAAGATGGATCCGGAAGAAAGAAGATTGAAGATGCCGCTTGATAGAAGACTTCAGCCGGATCATGGACCTCTTCAGCTCCCGCTTGGATGAAGACTTCAGCCGGATCATGGACTTCTTCAGCTCCCGCTTGGATGAAGACTTCAGCCGGATCATGGACCTCTTCAGCCCCCGCTTGGGCCACGACTTCAGCCGGATCATGGACCTCTTCAGCCCCCGCTTGGGCTTGGATGAAGATTTCGGAGCCTCCTCTGGACCGATCGGTGATCGGCGTGGTGAAGATAAGGTAGGAAGATCTTCAGGGGCTTAGTGTTAGGTTTATTTAAGGGGGGTTTGGGTTAGATTAGGGGTATGTGGGTGGTGGGTTGTAATGTTGGGGGGGTATTTTTTTGGGGGCATGCCCCGCAAAAGGCCCTTTTAAGGGCTGGTAAGGTAAAAGAGCTTTTCTATTTTAATTTTAGAATAGGGTAGGGCATTTTTTTATTTTGGGGGGCTTTGTTATTTTATTATGGGGCTTAGAGTAGGTGTAATTAGCATAAAATTGTTGTAATCTTTTTATAATGTTTGTAAATTATTTTTTTATTTTTTGTAACAGTTCTTTTTTATTTTTTGTACTTTAGTTAGTTTATTTAATTGTATTTATTTGTAGGTATTTTATGTAATTAATTTATTGATAGTGTAGTGTTAGGTTTAATTGTAGATAATTGTAGGTATTTTATGTAATTAATTTATTGATAGTGTAGTGTTAGGTTTAATTGTAACTTAGGTTAGGATTTATTTTACAGGTAATTTTGTAATTATTTTAACTAGGTAGCTATTAAATAGTTATTAACTATTTAATAGCTATTGTACCTGGTTAAAATAAATACAAAGTTGCCTGTAAAATAAATATAAATCCTAAAATAGCTACAATATAATTATAATTTATATTGTAGCTATATTAGGGTTTATTTTACAGGTAAATATTTGGCTTTAATTAGGATTAATTTATTTAATAAGAGTTAATTTATTTTGTAAGATAAAAATTATATTTAATTTAGGGGGTGTTAGTGTTAGGGTTAGACTTAGCTTTAGGGGTTAATAAATTTATTAGAGTAGCGGTGAGGTCCGGTCGGCAGATTAGGGGTTAATACTTGAAGTTAGGTGTTGGTGATGTTAGGGAGGGCAGATTAGGGGTTAATACTATTTATTATAGGGTTAGTGAGGCGGATTAGGGGTTAATAACTTTATTATAGTAGCGGTGAGGTCCGGTCGGCAGATTAGCGGTTAGTAAGTGTAGGTAAGTGGCGGCGACGTTTGGGGTGGCAGATTAGGGATTAATAAATATAATATAGGGGTCGGCGGTGTTAGGGGCAGCAGATTAGGGGTACATATGGATAATGTAGGTGGCAGCGGTGTGCAGTCGGCAGATTAGGGGTTAAAAAATTTAATAGAGTGGCGGCGATGTGGGGGGGCCTCAGTTTAGGGGTACATAGGTAGTTTATGGGTGTTAGTGTACTTTCGAGCACAGTAGTTAAGAGCTTTATGAACCGGCGTTAGCCCAGAAAGCTCTTAACTCCTGGCTTTTTGCTGCGGCTGGAGTTTTGTCATTAGATTTCTAACGCTCACTTCAGCCACGACTCTAAATACCTGTGTTAGAAAGATCCCATTGAAAAGATAGGATACGCAATTGACGTAAGGGGATCTGCGGTATGGAAAAGTCGCGGCTGGAAAGTGAGCGTTAGACCCTTACCTACACGACTCTAAATACCAGCGGTAGCCCAAAACCAGCGTTAGGAGCCTCTAACGCTGGTTTTGACGGCTAACGCCAAACTCTAAATCTAGCCGAATGAAAATTAAAAATCGACTCAACAACATCTCATCAAAGCTACTGAACGCTAGTAGTGGACCTCATTTTATGTTTTTATGTATGTGCCCCCAAGACTTCAAAAGACCACTCATGGACCCATGTAAACATAAGTGACTCAATAAGGGAACTCTAGTTATAAGTACAGTCATTTTTAGACCTTAAAATGTAATGATTAAACCAAATGGAATGCTCCAAAGTCTGCTATATCAAATATCAAATATAAATATAATGGGGATATTACTCAATTGTAAGGTATTGGAAAAAATACGGATAGTGACCAATCATTGCCCTAAGTGATGACATCTTGTGAAGTGTACACTAACCCGTGACTAAGCCTGTCTCTGCAAAAAAAAAAAAAAAGGGAGGATTGGAGTTGGACATAGAAAACCCTTTTACTTATTAGGGTTGATAGGAAACTAATGGCATTCGGGTGTCAGGTGGGAGCTTAACTAATGCTCCAGAGAACAAAACATAGGGAATGATCGTTAGCATTATACTACTATTAGAGGTATATAACTAATATTACTTCAATTAATATACATTTCTACAGCTGAGCCAGCCCCCCTCAGACCTTATGTGATCTCCAACTCACCCAAATAAGAGCCCTGAAAGCATTTTGGGAACCCGAACTACAAACCTGGGCAGCCCCTAACTCAAACAAACTATTACTCAACTCCCCCAGTTTCTCTCATTCAATGCCCTCTATATATTGCGCTACCCCGGCCGCTGGTTGCGCAAAAGAGAAGTAAATAATATTATGTTGCGTTGGTTATGGGAGCTGCTTTCTAGCTAACCTCTATAATGGGAGCTACTCAAATACATAGGGTCACCTTGGGAGAAAAAGGATCACTCAGAACCTAGAAATAAATCCTTTCAAAATGCTGAATAGTGGATTAACTTCAGGCATAACTCTAACAGTTAATAAAAAAATAAAAAAATTCAACTAGCCTACCTGCTTACAATAATACAAAAATGTGTTGCAGGGAGGCCTTAACTTGATTAAGCAACTTCCCTCCCCACAAAACCATAGTGTAGAAAGCCTCTGTTCTTGGGGTAATAAGATGAGCCTCCCCTCCCCTACAGTAAAGCACCTTTAGTTAAGGACGTATATAAAAATGTGACAGTGATCATGATATCGCTACGGCAGTTAATGACACATTGTAAACCAATAAAACAATAGTATTAAGTATTTAGTAGCACACAGGTAGTTTGGGGGGAGAAAAAAAAAACACACATGGGAATATACCTCATAAGCTCAGAATATATACATTTAAAGCTAAGCGATGCTAACTACCATATCAATTACTATTTTTCAATGACGCATCCATTTGCAGCCTAACTATATAAATATGCACTTATGAGTATAGGTAAGAAACATGGCCATACATTTTTAACAAGTAAATTATTAGACCTGTATAGGAAGGTAGTCCTCTATTGTATATAACTGCCATTTAATGTTCTTTGTATTGTCCTGTATCAAGCCAGAGGACGAAAGGATCATACAGCAAGACAGGGTTAGGAGTGAACAACAAGTTCAACCAATGCCAGAACGTATCTGGCCTTGGAGTAAAGTCTCCGTTATAATTAGGGCACAAATGGTTGTGGTGTAAGGAAAGTCCCACAAATCTGATGCCTTTGAAAGTTCAAGTTCATATTTTAGGCCCCCTGCACAAACCATGGGAAATCCTAGTAAACTTCAGAAATCTCCTGATAAGTGAGTGGCCCATCTCAGCCCCGCAGCACCGGACCGGGTCGATCGCCCTTATGTTGTCTCTCTACTCTGCTGCAGACCCAGCACATCACCCCAGGCACTATTCCCTCTGAGCTGTGAGGTCTTTTCGCAGGTAGTGGGAAACGGGAGAGCGTTACTTTGATCTTTTGCGTGAGGTCCGACCTCTCTATTACACTGGATAAACCATCGGTCTTCACCTCAGGATCACTGAGGCCTGCGGCGAGGTGCCAAGGTGCATCTAAACCCAGTGCATGGGATTGTTGGCTTGTAGTAAGGTCCTGATCTAACAATATTTCTGAGCCAGGGCTTTCAGGGTCCAAAGGCGTAAGCTGCTCTGCATTCTCCATAGGTGAAGTGGCGCTGTGAGCTGCCGCTGGAAAAAGCAATAACTTTAAGTCCCTTTTAAGCTGCTGGTAGGACTGCTTAGTCGTACTTTTTATTGCGTATTCCCATGCTGCCACCACCTCCATGGCATCCCTCTTGTGTTCCATTACTCTCCTCTGCACCAGTAAGTAAAATTGTGCCTTTGTGTGGCCCCCCTGTGATGAGCAGACTTGGAGCAAAATGCAGATGAAACCTTTTTGTTTATCCTAATAGAGGATATCTTAACCCCGGAGTTAGGGGGGGTTTATCATGCGGCAGCCCCAGACCTACGCTGAGTCCTTCTTTGGAGTAGTAGATAGCAAGTAGTCAGCAGTTTGATCACAACGAATGACAAAATGGCTACTAGGCCCTTGCAGAATTTCCACTGCGTAGCTGTCCCAAAGAACATAGGCGGAAACACTGTCGTGACTTCAGCTCCAGAAGGTTTCAAACTTTAGCTGTAAAATGAACCCAAAAGTGTAAGATACAGTAAATTTGTGGGAAATAATTTGGGTAAAATCTTTTATTCTTCAGAAGCTTCACTGAGACGCGTCCTGCCGCTTTGAGAGTAGGCTCAGCCCCCCATGTTTTATTCGCATTTATTCTTCCTCATAATAATAATATATTTACACTATATACATATAGTGGTATAAATAAACACAGAGATATGAAAGACAACATTATTTAGAACAAAATAAAATTTAGGGACATGTAAATATGTTTGGAATAGATTTCTGACTTAACACATATATATTTACAAGTATGTGCAAAGATATATTTACAAATTCAAGCATTAATAATCATTTAAAAAAAAGAAAAAACATGAGATAGTCATATCATGATTTCTAGAAATACATAAATACACATTAATTTATGTAAAAATATCATATATTATAATTTTGTATAACAAATAAATAAAACAAAAAAAAATACTTTTTATGAGATATTATTGTTTGTTCAGGTATAAATCTAGCTATTTCTTGGACATTAACAGATGAAAAATAAAAGATTAGCTTTAGAGAAATGTGCTTGTTCATGGACAGTAATGATATGGTATAAATAAAGTTTGAAAAAACAGAATATCCGCGACATCGATGACTCATCGCTCTGTACTTGTTGCACATGTTTTTTATAGACTTTTTAATAAATAAGGGCATCGTATGTGGATTTGCGGCAGCAATGTCTGGTGAGTGTATTGACTCCAGCGAAGGCAAGCTTTGATAAATCGGCCCCCTAGAAGCAAGCGATAGCCTGTTTAGTTCTTTTAACATATCACAATAATTAGTTTTGTAGTTACATTGCAGGACAAATTAGCATGCTGAGTTAGAGAGTTACAAGTTTACTGAGATGGATCTGAGGTGCAGACGCATACACAACATCCCCGTAATTAATTGCTGGGATCAGCATTTGTTGTAAAATACGTTCTATAACCTCAAAATGTATTTCTAAAAAGGGCTCCAGTTTTTGGGTATAGTTTGGACAATAGTTTGCCAACAAGAGGTCCAACGACAGGTTAGTATCATACCATATATTTATATATTTATAGGAGTTGACAGGGGCCAGCCTATAGTTTGATAATGTAATTATGTTTAACTCTGTATTATTTGATTTTTTTTATTTATTAATACAATGAAATATTGATGCATGGAGTGCTTAAGTAATTATTATTTTAATACGGAAATCCAACATGTATCAGATGATGTTTACTTACACAGTACATGTTTGTTTTGATGTACATTGTTTTGTTTTATTATGGTTTAATTGTATCCTTTTGAGACTGTGGCCTAGATTTGGAGTTCGGTGGTAAAAGGGCTGTTAACGCTCCGCGGGCTTTTTTCTGGCCGCACCATAAAATTAACTCTGGTATCGAGAGTTCAAACAAATGCTGCGTTAGGCTCCAAAAAAGGAGCGTAGAGCATTTTTACCGCAAATGCAACTCTCGATACCAGAGTTGCTTACGGACGCGGCCGGCCTCAAAAACGTGCTCGTGCACGATTCCCCCATAGGAAACAATGGGGCTGTTTGAGCTGAAAAAAAACCTAACACCTGCAAAAAAGCAGCGTTCAGCTCCTAACGCAGCCCCATTGTTTCCTATGGGGAAACACTTCCTACGTCTGCACCTAACACCCTAACATGTACCCCGAGTCTAAACACCCCTAACCTTACACATATTAACCCCTAATCTGCCGCCCCCGCTATCGCTGACCCCTGCATATTTTTTTAAACCCCTAATCTGCCGCTCCGTAAACCGCCGCCACCTACGTTATCCCTATGTACCCCTAATCTGCTACCCCTAACACCGCCGACCCCTATATTATATTTATTAACCCCTAACCTGCCCCCCACAACGTCGCCGACACCTGCCTACACTTATTAACCCCTAATCTGCCGAGCGGACCTGAGCGCTACTATAATAAAGTTATTAACCCCTAATCCGCCTCACTAACCCTATCATAAATAGTATTAACCCCTAATCTGCCCTCCCTAACA